>NC_064627.1:468790928-469093514 GCF_023864275.1 Schistocerca cancellata | reverse complement strand
TTCGTCACAGGGTTATTTGGTAACCGTGATAGCGTTACGGAGATGTTTAACAACCTCAAGTGGCAGACTCTGCAAGAGAGGCGCTCTGCATCGCGGTGTAGCTTGCTGTCCAGGTTTCGAGAGGGTGCGTTTCTGGATGAGGTATCGAATATATTGCTTCCCCCTACTTATACCTCCCGAGGAGATCATGAACGTAAAATTAGAGAGATTCGAGCGTGCACGGAGGCTTTCCGGCAGTCGTTCTTCCCGCGAACCATACGCGACTGGAACAGAAAAGGGAGGTAATCACAGTGGCACGTAAAGTGCCCTCCGCCACACACCGTTGGGTGGCTTGCGGAGTATAAATGTAGATGTAGGCTCTGCGACGGTATCGGATGAGAATTTCTCGACCTTCGCTGTCGGGTACAGGATTGTAGGGTTCCCCTTAACAGGTCAGGCGTGCAGTATTCGCAGGAAGCGGCTACTAGGGTAGCGGAGTACGTGTGGCGTGCACATGGGACATTTTTAGGTTAGAGAGACCCTCCCTTGGGATTAAAGACGATTTGCCTGATAAATTAGGCACAATGTCAGAGAACATTCGTCGTCTCAGATCATACGTAGAAAGGTTTTACTGAAGGCTATAATGCTCAGATAGTATTAGGAACAGAAAGTTGGTTGAAACCAACGTTAATGACAACGAAATCCTAAGTTCAGACTGGAATTTTTATCATAAGGATATGTTAGCCACCAATGGTGGCGGCGTGTTTATTGCAATAAAGATTTCGATAAAATCTGTCGACGTTATTCCCGTTGTAAGTTGGTTAAAATGGCTCTGAGCACTATGGGACTTAACTTCTGAGGTCATCAGTCTCCTAGAATTTAGAACTACTTAAACCTAACTAACCTAAGAACATCACACACATCCATGCCCGAGGCAGGATTCGAACCTGCGACCGAAGCGGTCTCGCGGTTCCAGACTGTAGCGCCTAGAACCGCTCGGCCACCCCAGCCGGCGATTGTAAATTAATCTGCGTGAAGTATCAAAGATTGAGCAAAAAAGGTAATCGGATGCTTTTATAGACCACCTGTGTCAAGAGCTCAGAACTTGCAGAATATCGTTAACAGTTCTCCTGATAATGTAGTTGTTAATGTAGTTGTTAGAGGGTGTGACTTCAACTTGACAGGTATAGATTGGGAGCGTCATGTTGTGAAAACTGGTGTCAGAGGCAGGGATTCGTGTGACATTGGTCTGGATGTCTTGTCCGAAAATTACTTTGAGCAGATAGGAACCAACTCGTGAGAGTAACTCTTCAAACCTCCTGGAAACAAACAGACCTGAACATATTGAATCAGGTGACGCGGAGGAAGGTACCACTGATCATAAGGCTGTGATTGAATCAATCACAATTGGTCTGACAAAGAATGTTAAGAAAGGTAGGAAGATATTTTTGCCTAGCAAGACTGACAGAATACAAATTATCGTAATATCTGAGCAATCTGAATCAAATATTCGTTGATGAGGACGAAGAAGTGAAAAACAAATAGAAAAAAAATCAAAGGAATCGTGTAATATTCCCTAGACAAGTATGTTCCGAGTAAAATCTTAAGTGATGGGGAATGACCCACCATGGTTTAATAGCCGTATTAGAAAACTGCTACAGAAACAAAGAGAACTTCATCTCAGGGTCAAGAGAAGTAAAAAACTAACTGGCAAACAAAAGCTGAACGAAGCGGAAATGAACGTAAGAAGAGCAAAGAGAGAAACACTCAATGACTCTGAAAGTAAAAGTTTGTCAGGCGATCTGAGTAAAAATCCTATGAGGTTTTGGTCGTTTGTAAAATCAGCAAGTGGGTCAAAGTCATCTATTCATTCACTCAGTGACCATTCTGTCACCGAAACGGAAGATAACAAAGAGAAGGCCGAAATACTGACTTCGATCTTCCGAAATTGTTTCACCGCGGTAGGTTGTAACATGTTACCTCCTTTCAATCGTTCTATGAACTTCGAAATGGCAAACATTGACGTAACTGATCGTGGAATGGGAAAACAACTACAATCGCTTAGTGGTGGAAAGGCGTCAGGACCAGATGAGTTACCTATGAGATTCTACAAAGATTATACGAAAGTATTTGCTCCCCTTCTAGCAGTAATTTATCGTAGATCACTTGAGCAACGAATGCAACCTAGTGACTGTATGAAAACACAGGTCATTCCTATATTGGAGAAGGGCCGTAGGGCACGTGCACACAATTATAGACCTATATAGTTGACGTCAATCTGTTGTAGAATTATGGAACATCTTTTAGGCTAAATAATTATGACATTCTTGGAAAAGGAAAATCTCCTCCTTAAAAATCAACATGGATTCCTCAGAAATTCTGCGAACTCAGCTCGCTCTGGTTTCCCGTGAGATCCACGGCGCCTAGACAGTGGCGCTTAGATTGATGCTGTAATCCTTGACTTCGAGAAGGCATTTGACACCGTCCCGCACTGCTGTTTACTGCAAAAATACGAATTTGACTGATGTGAAGGTATTTTCCGGAGTACCCCAAGGAAGTGTGATAGGACTGTTACTGTTTAGAGTGTATATAAAGGAACTAGTAGAAAGTGCTGGATACTCACTAAGGTTGTTCGCAGATGATACTGTTATCTATGAGAAAGTAGGAATACCAGAAGATTGTAACGGTTTGCAGAATGACTTCCAAAGATTTGATGAATGGTGCAGGCTCTGGCAGTTGACCCTGAACTTAAATAACTGTAATAGATTGTGCATACATAGGAAAAGAAATTCCCTACTGCATAGCTACGCTATTGATGACAAACCACTGGAAACAGTATCTACCCTAAAGTATCAAGGAGTAACTATACAGAGGACCTTAAGTGGAATGACTACATAAAAAATAGTGAGAAAAGCAGATGCTAGACTCAGATTCATAAGAAAAAGCTTAAGGAAATGTAACTCATCCACGAAGGACGTGCGAATTTCGAAATGGCAGAGTAACAGGAATAACGCGTCTGCATTAAATTTTGCGTGGTACTCAATAAAACCTGTACAGAGACACACCAAATGATGCAGATAGCCTACGGTGACGAGTGCTGAAGCCGTACTCGATGTTACAAGGGCGCTGATGACCGCGCAGTTGAGCGTCCCACAAACCAAACATCGTCATCGTCGTCATTGATGTTACTAATGGTTCACACGGCTTAAAAATGCCCGGATGCAAGTTAAAGGTGACCCTCGTTCACGACATCCTTCGACGTCTACCGACGACGCTCATCTCAGGAACGACAACGAAATTGTGCGTGACAATCGAAGACTGGGTGTCCTAGAGACTGCAGAAGAATGTAACATTTCAGTTGGATCATGTCATGAAATCCTCAGAGAAGGAAACGACCTGAAATGTGGCGAGACAATTCGTGGTTCTTGCATCACGATAAGGCACCTGCACATTCATCCCTGTTGGTTCGTGACTATTGAACAAAAAACAAAATCACTGTGCTGCCTCATCCTCCGTACTCTTCAGACTTGGTCACTGCGGACTTTTTTTGTTTTCGAAGTTGAAAACCCTGCTGAAAGAACGAAGATTTGCTACAACAGACGAGATAAAAGAAAATTAGCAGACGCCACTTCGCGTGATCCTGTAAGAAGCGTACTAAAACTGCTTCGAGACGTGGGAATGTCGTTGGGAGCGGTGTGTCAGTAGTAGAGGATAGTATTTCGAAGGAGACTGTTTGCGCCCGCAGGCATAAATTTGAATCGTCAATTTTACCGGAGTACCAAGAATTTAAAGGACTATATAATGGTTGGGATCCATTCGGATTGCAATGAATGACAACATATGTAGCGAAGCACTTCTTATTGACAACAATCACACACAAAGAAAATACATATATTCGCCTTTTAACGTAGGAGGCGCGCGGGCCCCTACATCCAACAGTCATTCGACCGAGTGTCCATTCACAACTGCTGAACTGAGAATCTCTCCCTCTCCGCGGCAAGTGTACCGTTAGGTGCCCTTGGAGGGGTGGCCCACTAACCACTGTCCCTCATGTACAAGTACCTCCAGAGAGGGCAGCACTGTCCAGAGAATCAGTCACATGTAATGACCGTACAGAGACAATGCACAATAAGTAAAAGGTAAGCGTAGAAAATTCCTGAATTTTTTGAACAGACCTCGTACAGTGAACCCATGTCTATCTCTCCGCAACCAAACTAGCCTGATGTAAATCCTACGGAACTCACTTGGGTCGGTATCAGAACCTGTCACCGCGTACGCACATCAGCGGCCCGTTATTTACGCGAATTACATGATCTGTACATAGACGTCTAATGCCACATACCTCCACAAACCTACCAATAAACTGTCAAAACCCTGCTACGCAGAATCAGACTTATTTCGTTCCAAAGATTGACAATCTAGCTGTTAAGCACATGGTCATAATGTTTTGGCTCATCAGTTTTCGTAAGATCCATCCGATGGGTCAGAAGACAACACATGCCGTATTTCCGTGTAGAAAAATCGTTGCTGACCCTGTATCTATGTCGCATAAAGAATGAGGTTTTACCTTAACAGCCATAGGCCTGTCTTTTTGCGTATAACGACGAAGCGTGGCACGAGAGCTTGCCTGACAGTATTTAAGCTGTAGTAGCGTACTCTTGCCACATTTTAGTTCACTCCTCGGATTCTGTTGTGAAAGGTTTCAATGAGAATATTGTTGTTGTTGTTATGGTCTTCAGTCCAGAGGCTGGTTTGATGCAGCTCTCTGTGCTACCCTATCCTGTGCAAACTTCTTCATCTCGAAGTACCTACATCCTTCTGAATCTGCTTAGTGTATTCATCTCTTGGTCTCCCTCTACGATTTTTACCCTCCACGCTGCCCTCCAATACTAAATTGGTGATCCCTTGATGCCTCAGAACATGTTCTACCAACCGATCCCTTCTTCTAATCAAGTTGTACCACAAATTCCTCTTCTCCCCATTTCCATTCGTACCTCCTCATTAGTTACGTGAACTATCCATCTAATCTTCAGCACATTAACAGCCGCTATATACCTGTAATTGTCTTTCTAAGAACTACTGAATGCAGTTACAAAAATTATATGCCTCCATTAAAAAAGAAAACTTGTTTCGACATGTCGGTCGATAACAGAGTTAAGAGCATTGTCCATCCAAAACATTACGCGCCCCTCAGCATACTATCAATCGCGGAAAACCTCGTTTCGATATCTGAAACTGTCCACGAAATAAAAGGAAGTTATCTCTTATGTGACTCACCTGTTTATCTGACGCCTTCTGCGACCAATTGCATTGACATTGCTCACAAAGAAACACCTAGTGTCAAAATAGTTCATTTGTCTACAGCATGGTCATAAATTGCCAGTGGATCACGTTCATATTAGTGGAGAAATTCATTAACTCAGGTCACTGAGGCAGCACTTTGCAGACCTACCGCGGTTTTTTCTGTTGTCAACTACTACACTAAAACACATATATTTGTATTTAGAAATACAGCACGAATATTTACTTTCTGTGGCGATTCGTGGGCTATTGCTCACTTATCTAATGGCTGCGACTCTTGAGCAGAGTAATTCACCCGCAACTAAGACATTAATTTTGCCGATATTGGGAATGTTATGGTCAGCTTTTAATTGATTCATTCCACACGGAGATTGGGCAACTAAAGAGAGCTACAATTTCGTTAGAAGAGAGAGAGGTGAGGCAGGAAACTTGTAAATCATGCAAAAAGAAAATCTTACATCTGTCATATCCACAGGCAACTTACAGGTTTGCTTCTGCATCTGAATTCGTGCTGCCTACATAACTCCGACTGCTGGTGAAGGTAAGTGGTCAAGAATTCACTCAGTGGAAGGGCTGGACCAACAGACGTTAAATTGGACTGAGATTAGGGGAATACTGAAAAGTACTCTCTAGTCATGATCATGCTTACTAGCTGTTTCCGAACACTTATGGGACCGTAATACTCTTGCTGAAAAATTACTTTCTCCAGAGGCAAGAAAATCATGCAGACTTATCTCCGAGGATTTACACTATAACCTGTCTTGAGAAATGAACTTAAAGAATGTTACGAATACAGTTGAAAGACTGTAATGCTCCACTTCCGTGTGTCCGTCCCCCTTCCTCTCGTTTTCCTCCTCCCCTTCCCCCTCCGTGTCATTACAGCAATGCAGGCAGTGAGTCCGTTCTCCTAGTGTTCTCGAATAGTTCGGCAACGTCCATCCACACTATCAGTTACGTGACTCATTTTAGATGAGTCGGCGCTGTTACAGCAGTCCACTTTCAATTTATGTTACTTGAACTGTGGTCTTCTCTGTTATGTCCACCGTCACCATTAAGGATGCAGACACCATCAGCCTCCTTCGGGCTCCACAACAGCAGGGTTCACATAACCTTGTTGTAGGGAAGGGTCTGTATGCCTATTGATTACAAAGACGAGTTGTTCCACTCTATCATGTCAGTTGAACCTTCTTAAGCCGCTTTATCTGACGTGATTGTAGAGCTCACTCCTATCTTCTTTAATTAATTTTGTACATCGTTAATACGAGAAAATAGATTTTAAAAATACTTCAAAAGACAGTGAGAGCACGTGAACATGGTGGTAGTAGCTAATAATCACTACCTATTGGCCAGAATTGTGGATCGGTTACCGATTCCGAGACTGCCAGTCCATATGCGCAGGGTTGGAAGGTGTCACTAATCAACTCTAACTCTACAGATGATGAAGAGACCGCAGAAATGTACGGCAAGGTAACAGAAATTATTCAGTTGTTTAAGGGAGGCGCAAATTTAACTGTGAAGGGAAACTGGAATTCGACAGTAGGGAAAGGTAAGTGAATATGGACTTAAGGTCTGGGGGAAAGGATGTATTGAATTTGATTGGTGAAAGGAGAAAATATAATAATGCAGTAAACGAAGCAGGCGAAAGGGAATATAAACGTCTAAAAAATGAGAATATCAGGAAGAGCAAAGTAGCTAAGCACGAAGGATACAGAATTATTGCGGGCTGTGATCTGCGGAATGTTTTCTTGGAATTCCCTGAATAATTTCGTCGTTCTGTAAGGTACAAGGTATGAGCACAAGTATGCATCTATCCTTGGGCTTTTGATAGATGTTACATAATGAGACTGTACAGAGTATTGTCGACAGTGAAAATGAGCGTTGACATGGGGATCGTTACTATTGTCACTAAAAGAATATGAGCACTGTTCAAAAAATTCCGGAACTTTGTCCATAAATTTTTTCTACGCTTACCTTTTACTTAATGTGCATGGTCTCCTTCGAAATACTCTCCTCCACAATTGGTACACCGCTCCCAACGTCGTTTCCATTTCTGGAAGGAATCTTGGTATGCCTCTTGCTCGATCCAGGGAAGCGCCGTCTGCGAAATTTCTTTCATCTTGTTCATCGTTGCAAATCTTCTTTATTTCAACGGGTTTTTTTAGTTTTGGAAATGAAAAGAAGTCCACAGGGGGCCAGATCTGGAGAGTACGGGGCACGAAGCAGAACAGTGATTTCGTTTTTTATGCAATAATCGCGCACCAACAGGGATAAATATGCGGGTGCGTTATCGTGATGCAAGAGCCATGAATTGTCTCGCCAAATTTTAGGCCGATTCCTTCTCACATTTTCTAGCAGACATCGCAACACCATCGATTAACGGTTTGTCCCTGTGGCACGAATTCGTGATGAACTAATCCTTCAAAGTCAAGGAAAACGTTTAGCACGCCTTTGACATTTGACCTGACCTGATGAGCTGTTTTGGTCTTGGAGAACCTTTCCCGGCCCATGAGAAGGTTGAACCTTGGTCTCAACAGTTGGCCCATGTCTCATCACCAATTATGATTCTCTCAAGGAACATCTCGTTCTCATTTGCGCGATCCAAAAGCTCTTCACAGGTTGCAAGGCGAAGGAGGTCTTTCAGGTCTTGATTTATGAACCGCGGGACGAACTTGGCGACTACCCGATGTATTTCAGGATGCTGCGTCAGCATTTCATGACATAATCAATCTGTGATGCTACATCCCTCTGCAATCTCTCGGACAGTCTGTTTCCGACTGACACGCACAAGTTCGTTGACGTACCTGACCTGAGCGTCGTCGGTAGACGTCAAAGGGCGTCTGAACGAGGGTCCCCTTTAACTTCCATCTGGTCGTTTTTAAACAGTGCGAACCATCAGTAACACTGAGTACGGCTTAATCACTCATCACCATAGGCTTCCTGCATTATTTGGCATATCTCTGTAAGGGTTTTATTGAGTTTCACACAAAATTTAAAGCAAGTGCGTAGCTCCTCTAACTCGGCAGTCCCGAAATTCGCAAACTGTGCGGGAAAACAGTTACGCCTGGCGATAAGGTAAAGTCATTAGCGCGTGAGAGCCAGAAAAATACGGACGATCGGCATGTCTAACTACAGAATCGAGAACAGCATCTGTTATATCTGATATCTCTGTTTTTTTTTTTTTCTTTTTGAGAATCACTTGGTACCACATTTGAACGTCGCCCAAAGCACTTTAAACGATTTTGCCTTAAAACACAAATTTATGAATTGAGCACCGACCTAAGCTGGTTAATGACTACTTCCGTTCCTCACTCACCCCGCAAGTTGTAAGTCGTCAAAGGCCGACCACTTCACTGACTTATGTCACCTTAATTCTACATATTTGTAATTTTGTGAAATCTCTTTTTAGTAAATAACGTTGCATGTATTAGTAACTATTCCAGTACGGTCAGCTTGCTGTTTTAATACGTTGTTACTTATTTATTAACATTTTCAACTTTTCATATTATTACTAATTTTTTCGGAAATTTCTATGGCCTGCCTTTTCTCATAGCCATTGTAGTCTTCTACCAACTGCAGGGCCACGTGTTTTGACCATCTTTGAAAGCGGAGTGAGTAAGCTGCTTATCTCTTCTCACACGCACAGCTGTAGCAGTGAATTTAGCTGTATAGTGAAATAAAAGTATGACCTACAACGTGGTTTAAACGCCACAAGCTCTAACATCAAAGCCATGTCGAAAAAAGGAAGTTTACAGTTAAGCAGAGGTTCTTTTTGCGGGAAGAGTTGGGAAGGAAATCGGTAGTGTATTTGTGAAATGGCATACTATGTAGGGAAGACGCTAAAATGGCGCTATGAAGATACGAACCGCCGTCCTCCCGAATACCAGCCCATTGCCAAAACACTGGGCCACCTCGTCCGGCTAAAGGTGCGTAAGTACACCAGTCAATAGTTTTGCGTCCTCCGGAGGATAAATTACGATAATAACCTGTCAGGTATAGATTGCGAGTGTCATGCGATCAAACATAGCGCCAGACAGAGAGATTCGTGTGACATTATTTTTAATGTCTTGCACAAATATTAAAAAAATGATTCAAATGGCTCTGAGCACTATGGGACCTAACATCTTAGGTCATCAGTCCCCTAGAACTTAAAACTACTTAAACCTAACTAAGCTAAAGACATCACACACATCCATGCCCGAGGCAGAATTCGAACCTGCGACCGTAGCGATCACGCGGTTCCGGACTGCAGCGCCTAGAACCGCACGGCCTCCACGGCCGGCCCCAAATATTACTTCGAACAGATAATTAGAGAAACAACTCGTGAAGCAACAAACAGACCTGAGCTTATCGAATCGTTTAATTCAGAGGAAGGTGTAAGTGATCGTAAGGCTGTGATATCAACTGTAACTATGAGTATTGCAAAGAAGGTTTAGACAGATAGGAAAATATTTTTGCTTAGCAAGAACGACAGGATACAACATGCAGGGTACCTGAGTAGTCAGCATCAACTGTTTGGTGCTGATGATGAAGATGTGAAGATCAAACGAGAAAAACTCAAAAGCATCGTTCAGTACGCCTCGGACAAGTATACTGCGAACAAGATCTTAAGGGCTGGGAAGGACCCACTGGGTTTAATAGCTGTGTTCGAAAATTGCTCCGTAAACAAGGAGAGCTTCATCCCAGATTCGAGGCAAGTCAAAGCTAGCCGAGAAACAAAATCTGAACGAAGCGAAAATAAACGTAAGGAGAGTAGCAAGAGAAGTTATCAATAACTTTAAAGGTAAAATTTTGTTAATCGATCTGACTAAAAACCCTAAGAGGTTTGCATCTTGTGTAAAATGAGTTAGCAGCTCGTAATCATCTATCCCGTCACTCAGTGACCACACTGGCAACAAAACGGAAAATAACAGACAGAAGGCCGAAACACTGAATTCCGTCTTCTGAAATTCTTTCACTGCGGAAGATTGTAATACGGTCCCTGCTTTCAATCATCTTACCATCGTCGAAATGGCTGATACCGAGACAACCGACCACGGAATAGAAAAGCAACTACAATCCGTTAGCAGAGGAAAGGCATTAGGACCAGATGAGACGCCTGTAAGCTTCTACAAAGATTATGCGAAAGAAACTACTTCCCTTCTAGAAGCAGTTTATCGTAGATCGCTGGAGCAAAGAAGGGTAATTGGCTACTGGAAAAAAGCGCAGGTCATTCTCGTTTTCAAGATGGGTAGTAGGACAGATCTACATAATTATAGAACTATATTGTTGACGTCAGTTTGTTGTAGAAGTATGTTCTGTGCTCAAGAATTATTACTTTTTGGAGAACGAAGATCTCCTCTATAAAAACGCCGGAAGGCTGTATCGATTTGCAAAATGTCTTGCAGAGAATTTATGAATGGTGCAGACTGTGGTTCAAATTGGTTCAAATGACTCTGAGCACTATGGGACTTACCATCTGGGTCATCAGTCCCCTAGAACTTAGAACTACTTAAACCTAACTAACCTGAGGACATCCATGCCCGAGGCAGGATTCGAACCTGCGACCGTAGCGGTCGCACGGTTCCAGATTGAAGCGCCTAGAACCGCTCGACGACACTGGCCGGCGCTGTCTGTGGCAGTTGGCGTAAATAAATGTAACATGTTGCACAAACATAAGAAAAGAAAGCCACTACTGCGTAACTAAGCTATTGATTACAAATTGCTGGAAACAGTAAAGATCGTAAAATACCTACAGGTAACTATCCATAGCAGCTTACTTGGAATGACATAACACAAACAGTAGGGGAAACAGATGCCACACTGAGATTCAGAGGAAGAACCTTAAAGAAACGTAACTTATCCACGAAGGAAATGGCTTACAAGACGCTTCTTCGACATTCGTGAGTATTGTTCATCAGTCTGGGACCCTTACCACGTAGGACTGATAGAAGAGTTATAGAAGATCGAACGAAGCGCGGAGCCTTTCGTCACGGGAGCATTTAGGCGGCGCGAGACCGTTAGAGAGATGGCCAACAAACTCTAGTGGCAGATGCCACAAGAGAGGCGTTGTGCATCACGGAGAGGCTTACTATCGAAATTTGAGAGAGTATTTTGCGGGAAGAGTCGGATAACGTATTACTTCCTACATTTCGCGAAATGACCGTGACGAGTAAATTCGAGAAATTGGAGTAATACAGGGTTTTACAGACATTCGTGGTTCACGCGCGCCATTCGCGAGTGGAACAGGGGAGGGAGGATCAGATAGTGGTACCAGAAGTGCCCTCTCCTATACGCTGTCAGCTGGCTTGTGGAGTACTGATGTAGATGTAACATGTAAAACCGAACACTCGCTCTAACATTGGTACTGTCTTCGATTCGGGGAGGAAGAGCGTCCAGTATTCACTTTTTTTTTTCAGGTAAGCCCTCTACGGCCGAAGATTGGTTTATTTGGGGGAGGGGACGAAATAGCAAGGTCATCAGTCCCATCGCATTAGGGAAGGATGAGGAAGGAAGCCGACCGTGACTTTCAGAGGAACCATCCCGGCATCTGCCTGAAGCGATTTAGGGAAATCACGGAAAACCTAAATCAGGTTGGTCTGACGCCTGATTGAACTGTCGTCCTCCCAAATGCGAGTCCAGGGTGCTAACCAATGCGCCATCTCGCTCGGTGGGCTGGTGACACGACCACCTGGTTAGCACGTCTACACAATCTACAGCTCTCCAAAACGATTGAGTTGATTTATATTGCATCTTTATTCCCTTCACAATAGGATTACACCAGAAGCACGCACTGTTTCATTTGCCCTTACAGCCCATGATCATCAGTTCTTTTTTTTTTTTAATTTGGACAAATTACATCTGCTACCCTTGACGTACACCCATGACCCATGAATCCCATTATGCACCTGCTGTATCCGTGCTCCTAGCTGCGACCTGAAGGCGTCACAGATGGATGTTGCTTACTGTGACGTGGCTGGACAAGGCGGACCTTCAGGCCAGCTGTCACTCAGCCTGCCGCTGTTAGCTGCTGCTCGTCACTATGGATTTGTGGGGACAGCGGGCGCTGGCGGCGGTCAGTGGCAGAGCAACCCTCCAGCCAGAGCGGGCGACGCGTGTCGGGAGGCTGCCGCCTGCTGCCGCTGCCAGAAAGGGTTTCGGTGTTTGGCCGGCGGGCGGCGCCGCCTATCGGAATGTCACATCTGCGCCCGGGAAGGGCCGTCCATTTGTCTCGGGCCGGGCCGGGCCGGCTGCTTTATGTAAGTCGGGGCTGCCCCAAATGGGGCTCCGCTCGTGTAATGGGGCGCCGCCGGCTCCCATCTCAATCACGGGTCAGTCGTCGCTAATTGCTCCGGGCGGGGGCGGGGGCGGGGGCGGGGGCGGCGCTGCTTCCTG
Source organism: Schistocerca cancellata (assembly GCF_023864275.1). Classification (NCBI taxonomy): domain Eukaryota; kingdom Metazoa; phylum Arthropoda; class Insecta; order Orthoptera; family Acrididae; genus Schistocerca; species Schistocerca cancellata. The sequence goes on along the minus strand of NC_064627.1, from coordinate 469,080,863 downwards.
TCCGCCCTCACCTGGCGCCTGGCGCCTGGAGCCTGGCGTCCTGGAGAGTCTTCGGAGTTTGGAGGAAAGCAAAGCTGGTGCTGCTACGAAGGCGAAGTCCAGGCTTATTTCACCCAGACAAACTACAGACATATGAAATCGACTTATTTAGTTTTATAGTTCATGTTTATATTTGTGTACTGCGTTGCTGCGTATGTTCGTACCTTTTTTTCATATTGTTGTTGTTGTGGTCTTCGGTCCTGAGACTGGTTTGATGCAGCTCTCCATGCTACTCCATCCTGTGCAAGCTGCTTCATCTCCCAGTACGTACTGCAACCTACATCCTTCTGAATCTGCTTAGTGTATTCATCTCTTGGTCTCCCCCTACGATTTTTACCCTCCACGCAGCCCTCAAATACTAAATTGGTCATCCCTTGATACCTCAGAACATGTCCTACCAACCGATCCCTTCTTCTAGTCAAGTTGTATCACAAACTCCTCTTCTCCCCAATTCTATTCAATACCTCCGCATTAGTTATGTGATCTACCCATCTAATCTGCAGCATTCTTCTGTAGCACCACATTTCGAAAGCTTCTATTCTCTTCTTGTTGAAAAGGCTCAGAGCACTATGGGACTTAACATCTATGGTCATCAGTCCCCTAGATCTTAGAACTACTTAAACCTAACTAACCTGAAGACATCACACAACACCCAGTCATCACGATTCTCTTCTTGTCCAAACTATTTATCGTTCATGTTTCACTTCCATACATGGCTGCACTCCATACAAATACTTTCAGGAACGACTTCCTGACATTTAAATCTATACTCGATGTTAAGAAATTTCTCTTCTTCAGAAACGCTTTCCTTGCCATAGCCAGTCTACATTTTATATCCTCTCTACTTCGACCATCATCAGTTATTTTGCTCCCCAAATAGCAATACTCATTTACTACTTTAAGTGTCTCATTTCCTAATCTAATTCCCTCAGCATCACCCGAGTTAACTCGACTACAGTCCATTACCCTCGTTTTGCTTTTGTTGATATTCATCTTATATCGTCCTTTCAAGACACTGTCCATTCCGTTCAAATGCTCTTCCAAGTCCTTTGCTGTCTCTGACAGAATTACAATGTCATCGGCGAACCTCAACGTTTTTATTTCTTCTCCATGGATTTTAATACCTGATCCGAATTTTTCTTTTGTTTCCTTTACTGCTTGCTCAATATACAGAGTGAATAACATCAGGGAGAGTCTACAACCCTGTATCACTCCCTTCCCAACCACTGCTTCCCTTTCATATAAATGCAAAACATAGACATACCAAGACTTTAGTCATCAATAAGATATTCTCCTTCACTTATCACAACAGTTTGCCAACGCTGGGGTAACTTTTTGACTCCGTGACTGTCGAGCCACGTTCGGAGCGCATTTCATCCAGAAAGGAAGTATCTTGAAGCTTGTTCGATAGAGAGCGGAAAAGGTGAAAGTCTGAGGGCGCAAGATCAGGTGACTGAAGTGGTTGCGGAATGAGTTCTCAACCCAACTCCTGATAGCGTTTTTTGTCAGTGTAGCAGAAAAAGTGAGAGAATTATCGTGGAGTAGCATCATTTCACGCAGTCTTCCTGGTCGCTGTTTTTGGACTGCGTCTGCAAGACGTCTCAGGTGTTGACAACAAATGTCAGCAGTGACAGATACACCTCTGGGATGCAATTCGTAGCACATCACACCGTCGCTGTTCCAGCACATGCATAACATTCTCTTTTGTGAACGTGCACAGCGTTTTGTAAGGGGAGTTGTTCCTGTGTTTAAGCTCAGCCATTCCCTTCTTTTCGTTATGTCAGCGTAAAGACAACATTTCTCGTCACCAGTAACGATACAGGATAGCAATAGTCGGTGTTGTTCACGAGTCAATTGATGACGAGCAAGCAGAGGCACATATGAGGCCACCAGCCCATTTTTGTGATTTTGGCTTACAGTATGCGGTACCCGTGTGCCTGATTTTTGAACCTTCACCTTTGCATGCAAATGCCTTATGATAGTGAAATGATCACTGTTCGTCACATTTGTCAGTTCTCGAGTACAATGACGTGGGTCATTGTGTATAAATGCGTTTAACCGACCTTCATCAAACACCAAATGTGTTCCTGAACGTGGAGAGTCATCAACGTCAAAACGATCCTCATTAGAACAATAAAACCATTTTCTTACAGTACTTTGTGCAATGGAATTATCTTCATAGACTGCGAAAATGTTTTTGGTCGCCTCCGCTGCTGTCACCCCTCTCACCCCTCTATAGATGAATTCATACAGCAGGGTATGTCGGAAATGTCCCGATTTTTCCATTTCACATTCCATTTTCTAACGTCCACAGCTCCACTTACTATCTCCAGATGACAAAATGATAATATATAAACTCAAGTAACAACAATGAACTATAAATAAAAATCGATAATCGATGGAAAAATGGAAATGAGCGTTTGGCGTCATTGGTCGGGAGGCCCCTTGCGGGGCAGGTCCGACCGCCTTGGTGCAGGTCTTATTGCAGTCGACGCCACGTTGGCCGACCTGCGCGCCGGATGGGGATGAAATGATGATGAAGACAACACAACACCCAGTCCCTGAGCGGAGAAAATTCCCCGACCCAGCCGGGAACCGAACCCGGGACCGTAGGACGGCAATCCGTCATGCTGAACAATCGATAAATGAACTCATAGCTACCGGAATACCAACATACAAAACTAAAATGCTACCAACTTTTGCACCAATTTAATATAATACATTTTGTAGCTTACCAAATAATAATCATTAATGTGCTCTCCTTTGCCTTAATGAGCTTCTGAACACGTTGTGCCATAGGTTCGACCAGTTTAAAGCAAATGTTTCGTAGTTAGTCGACATGAAACCACACTTTTACTACGTTTCTAACACGCATTCTTTTGTTGAACAGTCCATTTTGCCAAGATGCATTCCACAAATCCGCGATGGGATTTAAGTCTGAATTACCAGGCCACTGAGGCACATTAACGTTGTTTTCTTTACTATCTTAGATGGGTGACATGGGGCCAGATAATGTTGAAATGTTCCTTCACAATCTGCAAAGTTCTGTAGGAAAGGCACAATCAGATGCCTTGGGATTTACATGTAATGGAGTATTTACTTCAATTCGTCATCTCATCAATGGAACCGGTGCGCCAAGGCCACTTGCAGTGAAGAATCCCCAAAACATTTTTGGGAGGGTGTTTTACATCCTTTCCAAGATGATCATTTTTCACTACCTCATAGGTGCTTCGCATGACTGCTCATGCTCTGTAATCTTGAACAATAAAATGTGAGTTATTACTAAAAATCGTATGTTTCCAGTCTTTGGCGGTCCAAGATTTATATATTTTGGCCCATGTCAACCGTTTTTTCTTCGTGGCAGGTGTTAAGAATTGCTTTTTAATTGGCTTTCGTGCCTTCCGCCCACCTTCGACAAGTCTACTCCGTACAGCTGAAGAGTCAGTTTCAGCCCCAGTAGCCAGTATCTCTCTGAAGGGCCCTACTTGTCTTTTGAGCATGAATTCCACTGCCTTTAAGTAGGGCTTTGTCAGTTCTATGTGTGTTCTTTTTTTGTTTTCTGCCTTTTCTCTTTGGAGACATTGAGGTGGTATCACTACATGACCTAATAAGTCTTGAAACACTAGATTTTTCCCACACCAACAACACGGCCAATGTTTTTATAGTCGTAGACGTGTATTTATGAAGAACAACTATTTTTGCGTATAACAAGTTTTACACTGGCGTAAGTAACTCAGGTGTGTAAATATTTGTATGCATATTATATTTCTGTTTTTTTTTCTTGTTAATTTTGTTTTTAATACCAGACATCTTGACTGTGCCCAAGGGGACGAAATTAGGTAACTGCTAACAGTGAAATGAAGTGTTTCTTTCAAAACAAAACAACAACCTCTGCAGGAAAATGGCTTCCATCAAGCAGTATTAGTTAGACATGCAGAATAGAACTCCGCAAAGCAGTTAGTATGAAATAGGTCCTAGGTACCTAGGAGCTGGTGCCAGCGTGTCCGGAAATTTGCGAACGCGGGTAATTGCAACCCCAGAAATTTCCAGTTTTACAAGCTTCCAAAGGTTGGCTCCTCCTCCCCAACCATGCGGCCCTGGAATTATCCTGGACGGTGTCCAGACACTTGGGGTTTTACCCGCTTCGAAAGGAAAATTCCACGGTGGTCGAAACACGTGTGCTTATGCTCATTTTGTTTCCGAAGTTCTTAGTGTAATCATCAGTATGGAAGTTATTTCAAAGACCAAGAGCACACTCATTACAGTGGTTACGCGTATCATAAAGTGAAGAAATCTAAATACGGCTGTGCTTGCACCAAAAATCGGATCACTGCAAGGGAAGGATGATTCGAAGGTTGGAGAAGTGTTTAACTTATCTGAACATCCTTCTGGACCACCTGATGTTGCAGCTCTGGAAGTGAAGAAGCAAGTGGAGAGGACGAAGAGGAGGGCTCGACAATAAATTACGCAGTTAACCAAGATATACGTGGACGAAATGAGAAATTTTCATAAGAAAAGTTATGACTTTGTAGCAGTGATGCCTAACTCAGAATCTATAGGCAGATTTAAGAGACCCGAGAGATGAAACAGATATTCTTCCTGTTGTTTTTGCATTGGTCTCTAATAAGAAAAAATCATATATGTTCACCTGTTACGTCTGATTAGTTCCTCAATAATGTCCTAGACAAATGAACGTCGAATTTGAGGTAGCTGCGATATCAGCTCTTCTAGCTTTCCCCTCAAGTGAAATAAATGGATGTTATTTACATATGCAGAAGGGATACCGACGGAACGAAGATTTAAGGCTTCATGTCAGCTTGTGTGCAGCGTTGGCATTTGTAAATCAGGGGGACGTAAGTAACGGATGGGCTCAGACTCATGCACAAGCTCCTGATAACGAAAGGCTCTCTCAATTTTTTTTGCTACTTTATGGACAACTGGCTACAGAATAATAGCAGCGTGGAGTTGCTAAAGAAAAAGGCACCGAACGACGAAGGATGTTGAAGGGAGGCACAACAAGATAAATAACATTATTGGAAACCCTCACCCTAGAATTACTTATTTGGTGGAGGGCTTGAAGAAGAAAGCGGAGTTCACAAACTCCATGTACATGAAGTTGGAGATGTATCTTGAAGGGAAGCAGAGGAAGAAGAAATACTTGAAGCTGGACGACAGGATAGAGAGAATAGCAAAAAATTACGAAGGGGCTGGCAGCACTAGGTCCTGTTTGAAGGCTGTTGCCCATATTCAGAAAATGGATGAAAATATGTTAAAAAGTAATGCATTAAAAAGCTATGAAGACCACTGTGTCCTCTCAGATTATTTAGTTAAAATTTTTAAGTATATTGAAGCAGCCTTATCGGTAATATTAAGCTATAGCTATAAATAAAGTGAGTTGCAGTTCTTGCATAAAAATGTTTAAGCCAAATTAGGCTGATTTTAAGTATACCACAATGGTACATGGTCATTTATCATTTTGACAGTCCAAAGCATGTGGAAAGTGTGACGGAAACCGGCTTTTTCTACTTGCTAAAAGTAAAGAACGTCTCAGGCTTCACAACATTATCTCCAAATAGCTTAAAAGCTTGTCGCAGCTCGGTTCACTGGCGTTTAAGCAGGCTTCAGCATTTGGCTTAACGAAGCCCACATTAAACATCACTCAAATGAACCTCGTGTCAGCAGAAATTACAATAAAATCTAACTTTTTCCAGCAATTATTTCCTATTTCGTGGCCCTATTTTTCTTTCTCTGTTTTGAACGTTCTTCCACAACACATTATTCGTGAATTTTTGGCCGCAAAGGATATCGGATTTTAGTGAGTAAATTAACATAAGAGTATATCGTTCTTCTTTTCAGCATTTTACGTACCCATTTCTTATTTCTTTATTGGTTTTTGGACTGTCAGTCATAGCAATTGAAATAGCCGCATGCGCAGCTTTAAAAATTATTAGCGAACATCCGCATTGTTTTTACATGGCTCCTTTCCCGTTCCTCCCATGGCGATGGGCTGTTTCGGTCGCAGTCAGTAAGTGTGGCGAGAAGATGAAGGGAGTACGGGGCTATATTTATACCTGAAAGAACTATTTCCACATTGACACAGTCGATAGTATAGCTTTCGTTTCCCAAAAGTTTTTAATATTTCGGTATCCGAGTATTGAAAAGAAGTTCTATATTTTGGCACAATGAAACAGTAGTTGGAAATATGTTAGTATTAGGAGCAACTACTATATCTAAAATCCATGTGTGTAGTGGAGCACCATCAATAATTATATCAGTACTTTCATTTGGAAACGTGATATCAAGAGGCCAAGATGTCGAAGAAGGAGGCCCCTTGCGGGCTGTTTGTGTCGGGCAAGACGCGGAGACGGCCTTTTGAAAGCGGATACAACGAGTACGAGGAAGGGCCTCCCTCGCCTGACGGATCGCTGATCAACCTGCGTGACCGCAAATGTCCGACAGACCCTGCCGATTCCAACCGTCCGCTATTCCAAATGTGCGGCATTCGGTGCCAGAGAGAGAGAGAGAGATGGTTCAAATGGCTCTGAGCACTATGAGACTTAACTTCTGAGGTCATCGGTCTCCTAGAACTTAGAACTACTCAAACCTAACTAACCTTAGGATATCACACACATCCATGCCCGAGGCAGGATTCGAACCTGCGACCGTAGCGGTCGCGTGGTCCCAGACTGTAGCGCCTAGAAACGCTCGGCCACCACAGTCGGTAGACAGAGGGAGAGAGAGAGAGAGAGAGAGAGAGAGGGAGAGAGAGAGAGACTTGTAGCTTGGAAGTGACACTCTCCGGCTTCGACTGTCAGTCAACACCTGAAAACTTGCTGACTACATACAGCGAGTGGATACTGAGCAGTTTGCCAGTAAGTTCGCGTTCGACGGGGATGAAAAATCTTTGTTGAAGCGACGACAATACGACAGACTTTCAATTATTAATGCAACACATTTTTTCCTCAACCAATTTCCTTTAAGAAATGCAGAATTTCTTCTGGGACATCGTGGAATATTCCCTTCTTTAGCCCCTACACTAGTTTCATGAAGTTCGGTTAGGCTGAGGCGCTATGCGTAGCCTTCAAAATGGCGCCATTAACGAAGGTGCGTTCCAAGCAGAGAGCTGTCACTGAGTTTCTTTTGGAGGAAAACCAGAGCATCGCAGAAACTCAGAGACGCTTGTAACATATTTACAGAAACCTGACGGTGAAGAAAAGCACGATGAGTCGTCGGTGAAACGTCTGTCGTCATTGTATCAAGGTAGTGCAAACCTGTCCAATTTCCGGCATGCCAGCTGGCCGCACACATTTTGGAATGTGCGGACACTCTCATTCGAGGTGATCGAGGGATCACAATCAAACACCTCACTACACAAATGGACATCTCTTTTGCTCATCATGACACTCTCGTGCACCAGCTGGGTCCTCGAAGGTGTGCGTTCGTTGGGTTCCTCGCCGCCTGACAGGAGTCTTAGCTACGAATAATCATGTGTGCGGAGTTGGTTGAACGCTGTCACAGTTCCTTCTCGAACATCGTCACAGGCGATTAAATATTGGTTCATCACTTCGAACCGGAAACAAAACGGCAATCCACGGAGTGGCACCACACTAGATCTCCTCCTAAGAAAAAGTTCAAAGCCGCACCACCAGCTGGTAAAGTCACGGCGACTGTCGTCTGGAACGATCAACTGGGATGTGTACTGTGCTACTCTCAGGAAATTAAAGAAACGACTTCAGAGGGTTCGTCGCCACGATAATGCAAACAACTTCCCCTTCTCCATGACAACGCAAGGCCTCACACAAGTCTGCCCACCCGAGAGGAGCTCACAAAACTTCATTGGACTGTTGTTCCCCATCCAGCCTATAGCCCGGGATCTCGCACCTTCCGAGTTCCCAATAAAAGATACACTCCACAGGAAGTATTTATATGATGGGGAGGATATTGAAGCAGCAACACGACTATCTGTAGAGTGGTGCCATGCGGGCCAACAGGCTCTCCCAGGAAGGTGACGTAAGGTCATAGTATTGAACGGAGATTATGTTGAAAATAGGCTTCTGCAGTTAAAAGAGTGAAGAATAATATGGTGTATCGGAATCCTGAATAAAATCAACTTGCTTTCAGAAAAAAAGTTTTGCGCTACTTATTGAACGCCCTTTGTGCTTGTCATGTAAGCGATAATGAAATATAATTGAACATAACAAGAATTTTGTATTAAATCGGCAGGCCCACCTGGAAATCACTGAGGTACACAGTATGGTGCAGTCATTTCCAGTTTTGAAGAGTGTGATTAGGTAGGTCACTGCGGTAAGTTAAAGACAGTAAACGCCAAGATCCAGACCTCAGTTCTTAGTCGGTCTTGGGACTTCTACTGTCAGTTATTGTTCTTATCACGCCTGGAAATGATTTGTACAAGGTTAAAATGCTTAGCTGAATCTTTCAGCTGTAGGTCCCCCAATAACGGGTTGGGTAAGCCAGTAGAAAGGTCAGATTAAGGCAAAGACATATTACCTCCAATTAGACCATGTACAATGTGTTTAGAAACAGTCTGAAAAGCTTGTAAGGCTGTTGTGTGGGAGGTTGTGCTGATAAATAATTGTTAAGAAAAAAATCGCTACGTTGCGCCATTTACGATTTAGTCAAAAATGGTTCAAATGGCTCTGAGCACTATGGGACTCAACTTCTGAGGTCATTAGTCCCCTAGAACTTAGAACTAGTTAAACCTAACTAACCTAAGGACATCACACACATCCATGCCCGAGGCAGGATTCGAACCTGCGACCGTAGCGGTCTCGCGGTTCCAGACTGCAGCGCCAGAACCGCACGGCCACGATTTAGTCAGCTCGGTCGTTGAGCGCGCAAATTCAAGCACGTGCATATGCTAATATGCGGTAATGCACAGTCATCTGTGGGTCCGCGAATTACTAACTGCAGAAATTCTCATTACTAGTTAAGTCATAAATTTGATCTAGATGAGCAAAAGCTTCGTTTGTTCCGTTTGAGGAAACGAAACGAAGAACACCGCCTGTGGCAAGCTGCTTCAATTTGCGCACACAACGACCTGACTGGCTCAGTGCTAAATAACGGGGAAACGGCGCGACGTATCTAATTTTCTCTTACCAATTATTTCTCAGTAGAACTTTCCCTTCAACACCTTATTTTGACCAACCTGTATACTCTGCCAGAAAGGGACTCGCCGCGATTTGGACTGTCCCAGTGACGGGGGCGGCGGCAGCGCCAGAAGGCTTCCTGGGAATCTCCCGAGTCGTGGGAGGGCGGGGGCGGGGGTGGGTGCTGGGTGACTGCTGGGCGCCCGGCTCCCTAATGGAGGTGTCGCGTAGCGGGCCAAATGGAGTTGTGGTGTCAGCCGGCGCGGCCACCAGCCAGCAGCCACCAGCCAGCAGGCGCCAGCTCTTTCTCTACCTGCTGACGCCGCCGCCCCCGCACCTCCAGCAGCTGTGCGCCCGGACGTGGGACAGCGGCCGTTCGCCCCCAGGCAGCCGCGGCCAGTTCTTATTCCTAATCCTGCTCCTCTCCTGACGGTCAAGGAGCGTAAGAGTCGTCATCTTCATGCACCAGCTCGCTACACAAACTAACTACGTCTTGGAGGATATGTTAGTGGGGTGGCCCGTATAAACATCCTGTACTCAGCCTCTTGGAGAGGTTACCAAGTTCTCAGGTGTCTTCAGATAAACTAGAGCTAAATTTATACTTCCTCCTTGTCTTTTCCGGGGTCTCTACGTGCCTAGAGCAAATCTCCTGTTTAAGTATGAGAACATCTCCTGTTTGCATAAAGAGTCTTGAAGATGGATAGTGGGTACCAGCCCAGTATTAACCTACTCGGATATGGGAAAACGCCTAAAATCACATTTATACTGGCCGGCTCACCAGCCCTCATCGCTAATGCCCAAGGAACATTCGATCTGGAGCAGACCCGCCTACTGGACACTGGAAGTGGCGTGTTAACGCGCTCGGCTTTCCAGGCTGTTTTAAAGAGAGCGGAACAAGTAATTATTAGGAAATGGGGAGTGACCCAGTCTTTGTCAAATCGTATAGGTCCACCTATCTATTAGAGGTGATGGGAAAGCTCTTCGAAACGTTACTGTGTGACAGACTGATGGCTCATCGGGTCCTGTGTGGTATAAACGGACTTCGTCTTATGGGCTGGATGCTCGACTTAAGGCGTGCTCACAATGGCGGCCGACATGTGCCTCTGGTCGCCATACAGGTATCTTGACATCAGTGACGCCTTTGACTGCCTGTGGTGGCCCTCGCTCTCTCTCGCTTGCGAGAGATGGAGTGTCCAGAATAAATGTATGACTGTCTCAGGAACTACTGTGAAGATCGGATGGTACTTATGTCATCTCAAAGGTTACAAGGTTAATACCTAAAGGATGTCCGCAGAGGTCTCTGCTGGGACTAGTGTTCAGAGATGTGAACATGGAGACCCTTCTACATCAATTACAGCAAGATCCTTCGATAATGAGATGATAGCATATACAGATAACCTCTTCTTGGGGGGCGGACCTCTCTCCAGGAGCCGGAGGACAAGCCAATAAAGTCTTGATATCAAGATGGTGCAGCTCAACGAAAATGACTCTTGCATCAACTAAATCAACCTATATATTATTGAGAGGAAAATTGCCTCCGACCCAAACACACGGTTAAATAACACACCACTTCGCCGTCAGACGGAGGCAAAGTATCTTGGGACTACCCTACATGTAGCCTGAAGTTTTGTCTCTCACATCGACGATGTAACGCAAAGGGCACTTAAGGTGCTAAATCAATTACTAATATTAGAGAGTAGTTAGAGGTGGTGGATGTGGGAGAGAAAGAAAAATGTATTGCAGTCCTTCCTAGCTGGAAGCAGGCGCAGCTCCTCGTGCCAGAGATGGAAACTTGCCGGGAATTGCACAGCGAGGCTAAGTGGCCTTTAGATAGATCTGAATATTGTAAATAGAGTAGGTTTGTAGCTTTGTGAAGCAATGTCAAATGGCAAAACCCGTAAAAGCAATAACAAACATAGATAAATACTGTAGATGTAGACAGTGGTAACTTAACTGTAACTGTAGGTCCTGTTAATGTACTAGGAAACGGGCTGCAGTTGTAATCAAAATTATGAAAAATATCATATCCGGGCGGATAACAGGAGTTTAATTTATTAATCACTTGGATATTCTCATGTTTGTCTTAGAGAGTACACTATCACCTAATGTGACAGACAGCGCTAGAGCTGCGAGAGGTGGTCGCAGGCTAGTGCTTTCTTGCAGTAGATTAGTTCGAGATATGTATTTAGCCAATATTAAGGTTACGCGCTATTATAGCTTCGCTTTGACGCGCGAGGCGACGTTATTAACCTTTATACCACTGAAGAAATCTGCACTCAAACTGGACCAGAAACAATACTGTAGGAACCCGTAAAATGGTTCATTGTTATGTCCTCAGAATCTAAGAAAAGTTCAGCTTTCTGCATAGTTAAAGGGTCTTCCACCGACCCCTTCATTTAACCAACAATTAGCAACCCCTCAAAATGCTTTGATATTTAGGTTTGATTCTTACTAGAATGTTCATTGCACGAATCCTTGATGTCACGGAGAAGGCAGTTGTATTAGGTCACGCCTGCATAGAGATGGTATGGTGAGTGGACATTTAGCCTCCAGAATGAAGGCTTCAGTTTTTTGTGACGACTGAAACAGCGCTCTGACAAGGTAATGCGCAGCCAGGACAGGATGATGTGGCGTACCGTTAAGGAAGGGAACGGCTCGGTATCGTGTTAGAAATTAAAAACCAAACATATGTAAGTTGCAGTTAATCCTCAAATAAGGATCAGAACCTGAGATTAAAACAGAATAACAAATACATGAATATAGTATCGTATAGGAGGTGGCGCAAGGTTAATCGTAACCGCACGCGCACTACGGTTGTCAACACGCGTTAGCGTGTAGAATTGAAGTAGTTGTGCGGAACTGCAGCAGCTTAAACACGTCCCTGCACGTTACCGCTCTTAGCTTCAAACATTTTGTAAAACAAAATTAACTCGCCGCTCAGAGGAATCTAATATACATTGAAATAGTCACAAAGTTGCGTTACTGGCCGAAAGTATCGTCCGCAACTAATTGCGGTAACTGGCATCTGTGATAACGGACCGGTATGAATTTTTGTCTGACATTTTCTATGATAATTGTCATGTAAGCAACTACTTGTCAGTTACTTTGTTATCCAGGTGCAAACACATATCTAAAATAAGCGAAGGAAGGTTACGGATTGACGACCCGACGACAACGAGGCCATTAGAGACGGTAAAATGTTCAACTTTCATTACAAATTCTTTGAGTTTGCCTGCTAAGAAGTTTAAGGGTGAGATTCGTTGTCAGCTGAGTACTCGGCGTTGCCTATGTATGTATTTATTCCAATTCTATTACTCTACTTCCCCCTCCCCCCCCCCCACTCTGTCTGGCTCCTCCGATCTTCTCTTCCTCCGCCACCCTCAGTCCGTTTCCTCCTCCCCTTTCTCTCTCCTCTTCATTTTCTTTGTCTATTTCCCCCTCTCTCCCACTCTCTCCATCAGTTTCCTTCTCCCCCATTTGTGTCCATATCCTCTTTTCCCCTCTCTCTGTGTCCGTATCTTTCTTTCCACATTCTCTCTCCACATTGTCACCCACACCCCAAGGGGAGATTGCTGTTTCTTACCAACACAGTATTTCTTTCCAGATAGGAAGTAATACGTGCTCCAAGTTTTCTTGAAATGAACCCAGGAGTTTCATAGGCGCTCTTTAACCATGGTTTTGTCTGCCTACAGACATTTCACATATATTATCATGTTTCACACACGTTTGTACGCATATTTAACCTGTACATCCAGAAAATTTCGCTCTGCAGTTTCGTTTTCACACAAGCTCAATGTTTATGGCGTCATATTTCCTGAACTATGAGTCGTATAGTATTATAATTTTATAGGTACATTCAGCGGCATATGTGGATATTTTTTGTGAAATGTGCTGCAAAGAAGTAATAAATTTAAATGCCATGCATGGTGGGGTATTTTTAGTTACAATCACACTTCAAACGTCGTCTGTCTATTACAAATTTATCTGTTGTTTATTCTGGCAATTGCACTATCTCCACAAAAGCTCAGACCGTATTAATCTCTCCCTCTTGATATGACATTTGTCAAGCAGTAAACCATCTCCATTTTCCAGAGAGCGTAACGCTGTATTTCAATAGTCTGTGATATGTTACTGCTGGTTCAGCTTGTCCTTATATTTTCAACGGAATTCATAGTTTCTTTAAACATGAAATAAAGCATGACATTAAATATATAGCGAAAACAGGTCATAGAAAAGGGATAGCATACACAGTAATGTGCTTTTTAGACTAATTATCTCGCATAATTATTCGCTTACTTTTATGAAATTTGATATTATGTAGCACACTGTTTTTAAATTTTGTAATGAAGTCAAATCTATTTGAATCATTACGTGACACAATTGTATCTGGTGTAATGAGATTTTCCTGAAACCAATTATGATAATAATAATAATAATTATTATTATTATTATTATATTTATTATTATTGTTATTATTACACTCTACATCCAAACATAATGAGGTGTCAGCTTATTGTAAATACCTCATGATATTTGTATGTGGTGTAAAATCACTGCCGCTGCCATATCGTTGGAATCTCTGATAATGTGTGTGGTATTGAAGAATGTCGTGGTGGTCGTGATACGACACGAGGCTCCGGTCGATCTGGGAGGCCAACTTCATCCATTACGAACCAAGTAGGAGACACTTGAGCATCCGTTCTATAGACCTGACCTTTCCCGAAGCGATATTCACGCCTTCGGTCCCTTAAAAAATGCCTTGACGAGTCGACGATTCCTGTCGTCCGAGGATGCGCAGCAGGCAGCTCCAGATTTCTTCGCGCAGCAGGACGTCGCGTTTCGCCGAAAGGGTGCCTTCAGCGTGGTGTGATGGAAGGACGATTGCTTCAATGTTCACGGCGATATTGCACGATTGAAATAACGGTTCTGCACTGTACGGCGTTTGAACGGAAGCTTTTTGATCGCTCCTTACGTAACAACATTGATAACGTCGAGGAGTTGTTCATGAAGTGTCAACAGGGGTGTGACCAGAATGAATTTTTTACTTTGCAGCGGAGTCTGAACTTATACGAAACTTCCTGACAGATTAAAGCAGTGTGCCGCGCTGCCACACAATCTCGGGACCTTTGCTTTCCGCCGACAAGTGTTCTATCGACTGAGCCACCAAAGTACGACTCGTGACCCATGCTCACAGCTTTACTCCCGCCAGCACCTCATCTCCTACCTTCGAAACTTCACAGAAGCTCCAGTACTGTTACTCCTGCTAGTTTCACAGCAGAACTGGTAGTAGATTACATACTGGCTGGAGTAAAACTGCGAGATTTGAGCCGTACGTAGGTAACACAGTCGATAGAGCACTTTCCCGCGAAAGGCAAAGGTCCGGATTTCAAGTCTTGGTCCTGCACCCATATATATATAGGGTGGACCATTGATAGTGAGCGGGCCAAATCTCTCACGAAATAAGCATCAAACGAAAAACCTACAAAGAACGAAACTCGTCTAGCTTGAAGGGGTAAACCAGATGGCGCTATGGTGGCCCGCTAGATGGCGCTACCATAGGTCGAACGGATTTCTACTGCGGTTTTTTTTTAAAGGAACCGCCTTTTTTATTACATATTCGTGTAGCACGTAAAGAAATATGAATGTTTTAGTTGGACCACTGTTTTACGTTTGTGATAGATGGCGCTGTAATAGTCACAAACATATGGCTCACAATTTTAGACGAACAGTTGGTAACAGGTAGGTTTTTTAAATTAAAATACAGAACGTAGGTACGTTTGAACATTTTATTTCGGTTGTTCTAATGTGATACCTTTGTGAACTTATCATTTCTGGGAATGCATGCTGTTACAGCGTGATTACCTGTAAATACCACATTAATGCAATAAATGCTCAAAATGATGTCCGTCAACCTCAATGCATTTGGCAATACGTGTAACGACATTCCTCTCAACAGCGAGTAGTTCGTCTTCCGTAATGTTTGCACATGCATTGACAATGCGCTGACGCATGTTGTCAGGCGTTGTCAGTGGATCACGATGGCATATATCCTTCAACTTTCCGCACAGAAATGAATCCGGGGACGTCAGATCCGTTGAACGTGCGGGCCATGGTATGGTGCTTCGACGACCAATCTACCTGTCATGAAGTATGCTATTCAGTACCGCTTCAACCGCACGCGAGCTATGTGCCGGACATGCATCATGTTGGAAGTACATCGCCATTATGTCATGCAGTGAAACATCTTGTAGTAACATGAGTAGAACATTAACAGGAAATCAGCATACGTTGCACCATTTAGATTGCCATCTATAAAATGGGGGCCAATTATCCTTCCTCCCATAATGCCGCACCATACATTAACCGGCCAAGGTCGCTGATGTTCCAGTTGTCGCTACCATCGTGGATTTTCCGTTGCCAAATAGTGCATATTATGCCGGTTTACGTTACCGCTGTCGGTGAATGACGCTTCGTCGCTAAATAGAACGCGTGCAAAATATCTGTCATCGCCCCGTTATTTTTCTTGTGCCCAGTGACAGAACTATACACGATGTCCAAAGTCGTCGCCATCCAATTTCTGGTGCATAGAAATATGGTACTGGTGCAATCGATGTTGATGTAGCATTCTCAACACCGAAATTTTTGAGATTCCCGATTCTCGCGCAATTTGTCTGCTGCTGATGTGCGGATTAGCCGCGGCAGCAGCTAAAACACCTACTTGGGCATCATCATTTGTTGCAGGTCGTGGTGGACGTTTCACATGTGGCTGGACACTTCGTGTTTCCTTAAATAACGTAACTATCCGGCGAACGGTCCGGACACTTGGATGATGTCGTCCAGGATACCGAGCAGCATACACAGCACACGCCCGTTGGGCATTTTTATCACAATAGCCATACATCAACACGATATCGACCTTTTCTGCAATTGGTAAACGGTCCATTTTAACAGGGGTAATGTATAACGAAGCAAATAGCGTCCGCACTGGCGGAATGTTGCGCGATACCACGTACTTATACGTTTGTGACTGCTACAGCGCCATCTATCAAAAAGCGAAGAAAGTGGTCCAGCTAAAACATTCATATTTCTTTACGTACTACACGAATATGTAATAAAAACGGGGGTTACAATAAAAAAAAAACGCAGTTGATATCCGTTTGACCTATGGCAGCGCCATCTAGCGGGCTAATCATAGCGCCATATATATAAAAGGTCGATATCGTGTTGATATATATATATATATATATATATATATATATATATATATATATATATATATATATAGGGTGGTCCATTGATAGTGAGCGGGCCAAATATATATATATATGATGCATTCCCACTATGCCCTGCAGACACACCAGAACAGTGTCTGCAGGACATTGCGAAATGCAGGTTGAAAATTTGTGCCAGAGTGGGCGTCGAAGGCGGATTGACAGTTCATCGGCATTTGCCATAACCGCTTTTTTGCTCTTTTTTTCTATATTGTTCGTTGAAGTTGTTTAGGGTGGGCGTCCGATGACACCCGTTTAGGTTTGGTTGATCCATTCATTCAGTTTTTTGTTACAGAGGGTAGCTAACCCTCTGACCGTTCACGCTGGGCTACCGTACCGGTGTCGACCATCTGCCCTTCCTCTACTTCATATACAGTGTAGATTGAGACTGGCAAAGTGCAGTCTGTCTGCTAGTTTGGCGCAGGTGTGCAGTGCAGTCGGCAGCGACCTTCTACAGAGCACCCTGTCGGCGCTCCACTGCGAGGGCCGGAGCGAGTCCGCGCCGCGCGTGCAGCCGCTATCAGGGCAGGTAGGCGGCTGCCGCTATCGCGGCCGCGTCGCGTGCCGCCGCACATCGCGTGACTCCCCGCCTCCTCCGCCCCCTCCCCAGCCCCCCACCCACACCCGCACCCACCAACCTTCCGGTGTGTCGCGCGCTGCCGCCGTTAATACGCTTCCCACTATGGCAGCGCCACGAGCCCGAGAGGCGTTGCACCGATAAGGCGGCCGGGCAGGTATTGACCGACGGCGAACCTGTTTACGTTGGCGTACAACCGCCCCAAGTTTCTGCGGCTATTCTCAGCTGCAAGTAATATAACCGGTATGTTACAGTCAGCCGTCGCCGACGACGTGGCAGCAAACAGCCCAAATGCGTTTCAAGTCGTTCTTATTACAATTACTGGGTTGGTGCATAAGTTCGTAGCGTTATTCCATACATTTTAAAAAATACAGCAAATACACATAATAGAGATATAAGTCATCAAAAATATATATTTCTTCACCGTTTACGACAATCTGCCAACGCTGGGTTAACTTCTCGATTCCGCGACTGTAGAAAGCACGTGGTTTTGCGGCGAAGGACTCTTCGAGCCGTGTTCGGAGCACACTTTCATCCGGAAAGGCTCGTTAATGAGTGGGAAAGGTGAAAATCTGAGGGCGCAAAATCAGTTGAGTAAGGTGGGTGTGGAATTACTTCCCCAACAAACTCCAGTACAGTGTTTTTTGCCAGTCTAGAAGAATGCGGGTGGGCGTTATCGTGGAATAGTATCACTTGACGCGGTCTCTCTTGTAAGTAGGCTGTTTGGGTTTTTTATGTCTGTAACGCCATGTAGCGGTCTGTATGAAAATCACTGACTGTGCTGTGTGCAGTCTGTGGCTGGTTAGCATTGTTAGAAAATTCGTTATTGTAATATTGGGCAATTGGATGTAAACAGCGCATAGCGTTGCGCAGTTGGAGGTGAGCCGCCAGCAGTGATGGATGTGGGGAGAGAGATGGCAGAGTTTTGAGAGCGGTTGATGTCCATCAGAGAGAGTAAATTTGTAAGACTGGATGTCATGAACTGATATATATTATGACTTTTGAACACCATTAAGGTAAATACACCGTTTGATCTCTATCACAATGTTTCATTTGCTAACTATGCCTATCAGTAGTTAGTGCCTTCAGTAGTTACAATCTTTTATTTAGTTGGCAGTAGTGGTGCTCGCTGGATTGCAGTTGTTCGAGTAACGAAGTTTTTGGTGAGGTAAGTGACTCATGAAAGGTATAGGTTATTGTTAGTCAAGGCCATTATTTTGTAGGGATTTTTGATGGCTCAAATGGTTCAAATGGCTCTGAGCACTATGGGACTTAACAGCTGTGGTCATCAGTCCCCTAGAACTTAGAACTACTTAAACCTAACTAACCTAAGGACATCACACACATCCATGCCCGAGGCAGGATTCGGACCTGCGACCGTAGCAGTCGCACGGTTCCGGACTGCGCGCCTAGTACCGCGAGACCACCGCGGCCGGCAGGGATTTTTGAAAGTCAGACTGCGTTGCGCTAAAAATATTGTGTGTCAGTTTAGTGTTGATCAGAATAAGTAAAGAGAGTAATGTCTGAGTACGTTCAGTTTTGCTCAGCTGTTTGAAAATCAAATAACATGAGGTTTATCAGCACAGTAATTCATTAATTTTTCTAAGGGGACGTTTCACTCTGTTCATTTTTCTTGGATTGGGTTGCAAGAGGTCTCAGTTGTTGACAATAAATGTCAGCAGTGATTGTTATGCGTCGTGGAAGCAATTAGTAATAGACCATACCGTCGCTGTTCCACCAGATGCGTAACGTTATCTTTTGCGGGTGCGCGCAGGTAACCAGTAACGATAGAGGGTAGGAGCCAGCTGATAACGACCAAGCAGAGATGCACATATGCTTAGAGCATGAGGTAGCCGTACACCCGATTTTTGAACCTTCCTCCTTGCATGCAAATGTCGGAGGGTGGAATGATCGCAGTTCATCACATTTGGCAGTTCTCCAGTACACGGACATCCATTACTGTGGATTAATGCATTTAAACGATCTTCAGCAAACCTGGAACGTCTTCCTGAACATGGGGTCACTAATGTCAAAACGATCCTCGTTGAAACGAGAAAAACCACTTTCTTGCCGTACTCTGTAAAATGGCATTATCCCCGTACACGGGCCGGCCGTTGTGGCCGAGCGGTTCTAGGCGCTTCAGTCTGGAGCCGCGCGACCGCTACGGTCGCAGGTTCAAATCCTGCCTCGGGCATGGATGTGTGTGATGTCCTTAGGTTAATTAGGTTTAAGTAGTTCTAAGTTCTAGGGGACTGATGACCTCAGATGTTAAGTCCCATAGTGCTCAGAGCCATTTGAACCATTTTTTCCCCGTACACAGCGCAAATGTCTCGCGCAAAAGAATATCACTGAAATGTTCCGATTTCTCAACGTGGTACTCCATTTTCTAGCGTCCGCAACACCACTTACTATCTCCAAATGGCAAAATGACAATATATTAACTCAAACAGCAACTAAAAAATGACAGTCGATAAATAAACCCATAGCTACCCGAATACCATCATGCAAAACAAAAACGCTACGAACTTATGCATAACCTAATATAAATATTCAATATTTTTATCGAAACCACGTGTCTTTTCTAGCGAATCTTCACATCAGTAAGAGGTAAACGGTAGTTTGAAGGCAGACTGAAAAAATCCGTGCGCCGACCGGAATTTGATCCCGTTACATTTCGGTCTCTGCGCTCGCGCTTTGCCACTAGACCGACAGGCCTGGAAGTGTATGTAGTAAATGAAATTATGAAAAATACTGATCTGTGAATGGCTTAGAAATCACATTGAACCCATTCTTTTTGAGACTAGCAAGGTGAACGATACCGGGAATACGCGAATGACTGTTAGTCTGGTACTACAGTCTGTTGAGGTAGTTTTTAAATGGTTTTTAACGTATGTTTCGATGAGTGTCAAAATGGCTCCCTTCTCTGCCTCAGAAGAAATACACATTTAAAATGCGAAAATTCAAAACAAATAGTTTTAAGGACTCTAGGCAAATGCCAAGTGCGAGGCTCTTCTCCTTGCACCAACGAGGCCGTCAGAAAGAGCACTAGGACGGTGACACAAGTATCAAAGCACGATGAACCACCGAGCGAGGTGGCGCAGTGGCTAGCACACTGGACTCGCATTCGGAAGCACGACGGTTCTAGCCTGCGTCCGGCCATCCTGATTTAGGTTTCCCGTGATTTTCGCAAATCGCTTCAGGCAAATGCAGGGATGGTTCCTTTGAAAGTGCACGGCCGATTTCCTCTCCCATCCTTCCCTAATCCGATGGAACCGATGACCTCGCTGTGTGGTTCCCTCGCTCAAGTCAACAAACCAACCAACGATGACGAACAAGGAGTGACTAGCTATAGGTACTACAGTAACATAACGATGCTATGGAAAAACATGTGACAACCTATGTAAAGAAACCACTAAACTCTACAAGAAAGCCTTTGTGCCTGGCTTTCAGCTTTACCCACCTTATAATGAAACAACACAGCAGGTTGAGAAACGGTTATAGTAAGTTCCAGAAAAATATAACAAACATATCGAACAGAAATTAGTACAAATTGACAAGGTCACCATAGAACCATTGAATGATTTTTGTATTTAGGACAGTACAAACCAATGACTCAATGGACATAAAAGTAAAAGCAACCAGATTTATTGCTAGTAATATAATGATGGTTTTCAAAACTAAGCTTCTAATTTATCTCAGAAATAAAGTTTTCAAAGAGTTTTGACTCACCTCTGAACATGGTCGCAATTGACCGAACTCGATAGTCTAATAACACTTATTTATCATCAATCGGATTTACAGTAACGTATTCTGTACTTTCTGGTTCACTGCCTTTGTTCCCGGCCATGTTGCAGCTTATAAAACCGTAATGATAATTAAATGGAGGTGAGTCAGGGGAATGGATGTGAAATGGACAAATGAGTTCTTTGCTACACATGAAAAGACCAAGACGACCACCGACTGGAAGATGGGCAACATAGTTGCTTTATTGAACATTGTTATGCGGTGTAGGAGGGACGTGTAAACATAGGCTTCCATGGCCGTTATGACAGTCAATAAAATTCTTCTGGCTTTGTGACCGCATTGTCAACTATAAAATGCCGACGTTTTGGCGACTATTGCAAGACGCTTTCCTCAGGATGTATTCCTATAGCAACGAAACGTCGGAATTTTATAGTTGACAATGCGGTCACAAACCCAGAAGAATTTTATCGGCTGTAGAAGGGGTCATTATCCAGCAGTTAATACCTTATGGATGATGATGAAGGAAAATAAGAAGAAGAAGATACAGGGACCCCATACTTTAAATACACATCTCCTGTAAAGTGAGAGGATAGCAATTGAAGACAAAGTCTGGATAAGATTATGCCATCTTTTAAAAGATCCTTGTCATAATTCATACTCACAGTTGCAATTGTATCTTACAACCCTTCAAAATAACTAGTTCCGATCAGTGTCGATCAGTAAACTCCACTCGTTGTTATCAACATAACAAAGTATCTTGTCCCATGTACGATACTACCACCATCATCAAAATAAAGACTTTCGGTTCTGAACACAGGTATCACTTTCTCTTCCCGCGTATCATTAGTTCACAAGAAACAAGAAAATGGTGAGGGTACAGGGGGCTGAAGGCGAACTGTTCTGTAAGCTATGAATCCTCCGCTGTGTACCGTACGATGGTATTCATAGTATAAATACAGAGGCGCCAAATAAAGCAAAACGTAGGTCTGGCAGCTGACGGACTGATCTTCGGTGGAAGAGTCCACAAGAAGTGTAATCCTCCGACGAGGAAGGTACATTACAAAACTTTCGTTCGACGATACTTTAGTATTGCATCTCAGCCTGCGACCCAGATGGGATAGATAGTGCAAACAGGCAAAATCCAAAGAAGAGCAGCACATTTTGTCATAGATTCGTTTAGCAAGCGTGAAAGCGTCGTAACTTCTGTGGCAGACGCTGCACGAGAGTTAATGCGCATCACGGTGTGGTTGTGGGTAAAATCCCGGCAGCGTACGTTCCTTGAACAGTCAACCGAGATACAATGTTCCCTCCATCCTAGGTCGTTGTTGTGGTCTTCAGTCCGAAGACTGGTCTGATGCACCTTTCCATGCTAGTCTATCTTGTGCAGGCATCTTCATCTACGAGTAACGATTGCAACCTACATCTATTAGAATCTGTTTGTTGTATTCATGCCTAGGTCTTGCTCTGCAATTTTACAACTCCCCCCGCCCCCCCCCCTCCCCCCCCCCCCCCACACACACACACTCGCACGCTTCCCTGAACTACCAGATATACAGTTCCTTAATGCATCAGGATGCGGTCGGTAGCACCACATTCCAATAGCTTCTATTGTCTTCTTATATGAACTATTTATCGTCCACGTTTCACATCTGTACGAGGCTACACAACAGACTAATACTTACAGAAGAGAATTCCTAACACTTAAATTGATGTTAAAAGTGAAAAAATTCCTCTTTTTCAGGAAAGTTTTTCTTTCTGTTGCCATTCTGCATTTTATCTCCTCTGTACTTCGGCCATTACCAAATATTTTGCTACGCAAGTTGGAAAACTCATCTACTACTTTGTGTCTCATTCACTAATCTAATTTCCTGAGCATCGCTTGATTTAATTCGACTACATTCCACTACCCTTGTTGTACTTTTGTTGATGCTCAGCTCACAATTATTTTTCAGGAAATTATCCATTCCGTTCAACTGCTCTTTGACGTCCGTTACCGTTCATCCATTCTGTTCACTTGCTTTTCCGAGTTCTTTGGGGTCTCTGACAGAATTACTATGTCAATGCAAATTTCAACTATTAATTTCTTCTCAAATTTGCACTTCGTAAATTTGTGAAGGAAAACTTAAAGAGATTGGAGTTCACAGTAAGGTTTACCGACAGTCGATCTTCTCGTGAGTCTTTCACTGCCATAAACTAGCTTGCGGTATGGTTATCTAGATTTAAATGTAGATACTCTGAACTATGTGGAGCATGCAGTAGCAAATGAGATTACTTTTAAAAAATAGTGATTAATAGTAATAATAATAAAGAAACGAAATATTAGCGTTTAACGTCAGCTTGAGGACTAATTCATTAGAAATGGAGCACGTGTTTGGGTTGGGGAAGTGAAAGAGTTCTCTTTTTTTATTAATTCGTTTTTCTTAGGTCCGATCGGAATTAAACGGAATTAAAACCACTTGGAAAACTGAATGCTTTTTGCAGAAATGTTGTGTAGTGTGCCTATAGGTAGTATGGTCGTCGATTGGGTCACGTCGTACTTTTTGAGTTCTGAGCGCACAATGAGTGCGTAAAGACGCATAGAACAAGAGTCTTCCGACATGTGTGAAGTGCGTGCTGTCTTTCAATCTCTTCATCATGAGGAGTTCCATCTGGTTTCATGCAACCTACATAACGTAACTGTCATGTGTGACGGCAAAGTGTGGGGATGGCGGAGGAATTTTGAAGCAGGATGTTCAGATAACTTAACCGATGATTTTTTTTCAGCCAGTGGAAGAGAAGATTCTAGAATTGTATGAATGGCCATTCAGAACAAGGGAAGAAGAGTGTTCTCATCTGGCATTGTCCTTCTTCATTACAATGCAAGGCCGCACACTTCAGATGCAACAAAGACGCTCCTGCAGCGTTGTCGATGTAAGTGCTTGATCACTAGCCGCACGGCCCCGATTTGGCTTCCTCTGATATTTTTATTTCACGTGAGCTGCTGGTTATGAGGACAGTATTTTGCACAGACGACGAGCCGCAGACCACTGTAGAAAATTGGCGGAAAGCGCGATTGTACGACAAGAGTCTAAGCCGGGTCGGCGACTATGTAGGGAAGTAGATGGAAGGCATAGCTTAATATTTGAAACAAAACTTTTTTTTTTATTTTCAATGTAACAGATCAGACCTTGAACAAAAAGAAAAAAGAATAGCCGTCGTAAATCGGCCTGTTTCTTTCAAAGTAACCATCCTGAGTGGAAATTATAAGTTAATTTCTCGCTGCAGGGAGCAAAGTCTAATCTATACTACTACACAAAGACAACTCGTTGTTTAATATTCTTATCAAAAATCTCGAAAAGTACTTGACCAAATTACTTAAAATTTTTACAATAGTCGGATATATATGACCAGTAGCGTGTAAAAATTTGAAGTAAATTGATTAAGTACTTTTCGAAATTTTTGGTAACAAAATATTAAACAACAACGATGTATTAGCAAAAATCTCGAAATTTTCTTGATCGATTTACTTCAAATTTTTATACGAAATACTAATGAACTTAAGGACGGACTTAGACTATATATACTTTTTTAATGTACATTATATAAAACCGGTAACATTCTTGCAACAAATCTTGTAAAATAATTCACCGATTTACTTCAAATTTTAAATAATACTTTAAGGAGCTTTCATATGGAGTTAAGCAATATATATATATTTTTAAACAACTTTCTACCGGCTTCCTGTTAAAAGCGATTGCGAGAAAGAAAATGCGTTGCTATGCTCTGCTGTGAAAATTTGCAGTTTGTTTTTTTCTCGCAGTCAGTTTTGGCTATGACGGCAGGACATTTAAACCATTAGACAAATAGTTTCACCCACACATATTTTCCTGCCTTCACTTTCACAATAAACAGGAAAGTTGTATTTATGGCTTGTCGGCTTGCTGGTAGAATACTACTGTGGAATTTAAAGTTTCTATAACAAGGCTGAAGGTCAGGAAGCAGGGGAAGAGAAGATGGTCAACGAGGGGTGAGGATATGGACATAGAGAGAGCGAAGGAGGAGAGAGAGGGTGGGGGGAGGACGGAAGGAGGAAGGAGGGGTGGAATAAGGAGTGGACAGAGATAGGGGAGAGGCTGTAATGTACACGCTGAAGGGGAGGAGGAGGAGGAGAGAGTAGAGAAGTAGAGGAAGAGAGTGTGTGTGTGAGAGAGAGAATAGAGGAGAACAGGAAAGTTGTATTTATGGCTTGTCGGCTTGCTGTTAGAATACTACTGTGGAATTTAATGTTTCTATAACAAGGCTGAAGGTCAGGAAGCAGGGGAAGAGAAGATGGACAACGAGGGGTGAGGAGATAGACATAGAGAGAGCGAAGGAGGAGAGAAGGGGGGGGGGAGGACGGAAGGAGGAAGAAGGGGTGGAATAAGGAGTGGACAGAGATAGGGGAGAGGCTGTAATGTACACGCTGAAGGGGAGGAGGAGGAGGAGGAGGAGAGAGTAGAGAGTAGAGAAGTAGAGGAAGAGAGTGTGTGTGTGTGAGAGAGAGAATAGAGGAGGAGATGGAGAAAGAAGGTAGAGAGAGGAAAAGAGGACTGGGACGTATATCCAATACCCTTACACATTTAGCAATTGTTTGTTTATAATCCAACGCGATGGAAATTCTGAACCATCCTGACACTTGCTTTGAGCGGTTTTGAAAAACGATCGAAGTATTCGCTTGGTGCGCAAGCGAGATGCACCTACGAGTACATCTCGGACTTGGCGGCGCGGCGCATTCCCTCGGCGAGAGGGCGGCGCCGGCAGAGCGGCCGAGACGGATGGCCTGACTAATGGGCCCGGCCTAAGTAGAAAGGCGCGTCGCCCACAAAAAGGCCGCCCGCGATAACCGCCCGTCAGCCGGGTCTGTCCGGCGCTCGTGTTGTGACCGGCGCAGCGCTCTGACGTCTGGTCCCCCGCACCCTACTGTCAGCCGCGCAAGACCGCTCTGCCCTGCAGGCTGTCACTCCAATGCTCGAGTCACTGGCCAACACCCGACGCGTCTCAAGTCTCAGTCTGACCCACCACGTTTTTGTATTTGACAGGTAGGATTTCCTTCCCGGAACTTAGAGGCAAATACACTCCTGGAAATTGAAATAAGAACACCGTGAATTCATTGTCCCAGGAAGGGGAAACTTTATTGACACATTCCTGGGGTCAGATACATCACATGATCACACTGACAGAACCGCAGGTACATAGACACAGGCAACAGAGCATGCACAATGTCGGCACTAGTACAGTGTATATCCACCTTTCGCAGCAATGCAGGCTGCTATTATCCCATGGAGACGATCGTAGAGATGCTGGATGTAGTCCTGTGGAACGGCTTGCCATGCTATTTCCACCTGGCGCCTCAGTTGGACCAGCGTTCGTGCTGGACGTGCAGACCGCGTGAGACGACGCTTCATCCAGTCCCAAACATGCTCAATGGGGGACGGATCCGGAGATCTTGCTGGCCAGGGTAGTTGACTTACACCTTCTAGAGCACGTTGGGTGGCACGGGATACATGCGGTCGTGCATTGTCCTGTTGGAACAGCAAGTTCCCTTGCCGGTCTAGGAATGGTAGAACGATGGGTTCGATGACGGTTTGGATGTACCGTGCACTATTCAGTGTCCCCTCGACGATCACCAGTGGTGTACGGCCAGTGTAGGAGATCGTTCCCCACACCATGATGCCGAGTGTTGGCCCTGTGTGCCTCGGTCGTATGCAGTCCTGATTGTGGCGCTCACCTGCACGGCGCCAAACACGCATACGACCATCATTGGCACCAAGGCAGAAGCGACTCTCATCGCTGAAGACGACACGTCTCCATTCGTCCCTCCATTCACGTCTGTCGCGACACCACTGGAGGCGGGCTGCACGATGTTGGGGCGTGAGCGGAAGACGGCCTAACGGTGTGCGGGACCGTAGCCCAGCTTCATGGAGACGGTTGCGAATGGTCCTCGCCGATACCCCAGGAGCAACAGTGTCCCTAATTTGCTGGGAAGTGGCGGTGCGGTCCCCTACGGCACTGCGTAGGATCCTACGGTCTTGGCATGCATCCGTGCGTCGCTGCGGTCCGGTCCCAAGGCGACGGGCACGTGCACCTTCCGCCAACCACTGGCGACAACATCGATGTACTGTGGAGACCTCACGCCCCACGTGTTGAGCAATTCGGCGGTACGTCCACTCGGCCTCCCGCATGCTCACTATACGCCCTCGCTCAAAGTCCGTCAACTGCACATACGGTTCACGTCCACGCTGTCGCGGCATGCTACCAGTGTTAAAGACTGCGATGGAGCTCCGTATGCCACGGCAAACTGGCTGACACTGTCGGCGGCGGTGCACAAATGCTGCGCAGCTAGCGCCATTCGACGGCCAACACCGTGGTTCCTGGTGTGTCCGCTGTGCCGTGCGTGTGATCATTGCTTGTACAGCCCTCTCGCAGTGTCCGGAGCAAGTATGGTGGGTCTGACACACCGGTGTCAATGTGTTCTTTTTTCCATTTCCAGGAGTGTATTTCCGTGTGTGGCCTTGATTTTCTTGTGCTCTACAACTGACTAATATAAATGTCAATAAAAACCACGACAGCCATATTTCAAGCATGATTAATACGCTACGACCGGTACGATTCTAAATGAGCATCTCCAGATGACCTATAGTTCAAAAAGTCAAAGATGAAGACAAAGACTGAGGTAAACACAGCGCCGGTTCGAGAAAAATTTTCCACGCAAGTGGCTTAACATTTGGTGACCTCCACCCCCGCCTCGTCCCACTCCCGCCTACCATCACCGCCCTTTGTATCTTTTGCCTCGTACCCTTTTACCATGGTTTTCGCTACTGGTTGTCATACACATTGCACACAGACCTTGCACTTGGGCGTCTTCCTCAGCTTGGCGCCCCAAGCGGCCACTATTAATTGTGGTACGTCCTGTATAGAAATCAGACTCTGGTGCTCCCCTTCAGCTTGGCGCCCCATGTAGCGACTTGTGTCGCTTGAGTCTCAAACCGGCCCTGGCTAAAAGCCACTAAGACATGCACATAATATCATATAT
Source organism: Schistocerca cancellata (assembly GCF_023864275.1). Lineage (NCBI taxonomy): Eukaryota > Metazoa > Arthropoda > Insecta > Orthoptera > Acrididae > Schistocerca > Schistocerca cancellata. The sequence continues at coordinate 469,053,074 of NC_064627.1, read as the reverse complement.
AAATAATATATGATGTGTAACTCACAACGCTGTATTTTTTTGTCAAAGCTTCATTTAGACCATTATGGTCATCCACCTGATAAACTTTGTGCGCACCGTAGTGGTCCAGTCAGTCCACTTAGGGGATCTCCATCAATTACGTCAGGGTATTTATTTTATTTCGATTCCACATCCCTCCTTGGCGAGATTTGGTGAGATGTGGTGGGAGCCCCTCCTCACCCCGACATGTGAGGTTTACCCTGTATTCTGGTAAAAATAAGTAAAAATTATTTTTATTTGTTTTAAACATTGATAAAAATACTTCAATAAAAATATATTTTATGTGGAACGTGTATAAAACTGTTTTAACATGCGATTAAAAACACTTTATTTTAAACATGCCAACCTGAGAAGTGTCTGAACGGACGGACAAAGTCGACGAAAAAGCAGCGCGAAAATAGTATTAATCGTTTTGACGGATCCCTAAAAAATTGAGCTTTTATTGATATATTATATGCATTGAATGACAGTGAAACGTTAGTTAATTACTTTGCAGATGAAAGACCTTCCTTGCAATTGTATGATTATAATTTATATGGGTTCTCAGTCTCTTGATTTGTATGATTAGGTTTCTTCCACAAATGAGGAGGAGGAGGAGATTAGCGTTTAACGTCCCGTCGACAACGAGGTCATTAGAGACGGAGCACAAGCTCGGATTAGGGAAGGATGGGGAAGGAAATCGGCCGTGCACTTTCGAAGGAACCATCCCGGCATTTGCCTGAAGTGATCTAGGGAAATCACGGAAAACCTAAATCAGGATGGCCGGACGCGGGATTGAACCGTCGTCCTCCCGAATTTCCACAAATGATTAACTTCTTGCTTGCACGTGTGTTTCGACTTGTCAGCATGCCGATTAACACAAATTTATGTGAACACAATAACGTCATATTAATATGCGTTGCAGAATATCACGACTGACTCGCTGACTGACAGACAATGATTTAGACTGGTGCAGCAGGGAACATCCCAAATGAAATAGGACACTTGCACGGAACTTGTTTCAAATTGGGGAATCCGTGGCGTACACACGCATAAATCATGCAGTGCAGTTCAAAGAAGCTATAATGATTGTTTAGCCTTGGGATTAATTTGATAACACAATGTGTTACAGGCTGTAGTAATGTATATTCTCTGAATTAAAAAATTGACATTAGATTCTCCTTGCCTGCCCCCCCTCCCTTCCCCGCTTCCACTTTACATGAGGTTTCGTGCGATTTTGGCGAACCCTACCCACTAAATCAAAAGATGCGGCCATTTATGTTACATATTTCAAAAGTCACTAACAGACTCATCAAAAACTATGTAGATGAACTAGGTACATAGATGTTGGGCCTGATGGTCTGCCAGTAAAGCGCGTGACTGGAAACAGTGAGATCGCGGGATGGAACGTCGTACCACGGATTTTTCAGTATTCGTTTTAACTTACCCTTCATATCTCAACGATGTGACGAGTCGCCAGAAACAACACGTCGTTCCGTTTCCACTTTAAACTGTAGGTCCTCTCTCGCCTGTTAGATGACGAGAGTAGGTTGGGTTCACACAGGTCATCGAAGTGACAACAAGCCATTGGTCACACAAAAAATAATTATTATCATTACTATTATTATTATTATTATCTATTAGATAATTAATTTTTTGTGGTAACCTCAGGGCGGAAGTCTACTCGCGCTCTTGTATAAGATACAGCTGCGATTATTTCTTGAAACTGTAATGTATGACATTCTGAAATGGAAAATTACAACATTTTAATTTTTAAGAAGAGGACACGAAAGATTAGTGCGAGACATAGTCGTCCCTTCACCTTCGCTACTCGGAGATATGATCTCGGAATATATCCACGAGCCCGACGACCCTGGTGGCGCACCCATTGTTAGTTTAACACATGTGGCAATTCATGCCTCGGATTTCACGAGTACACTTCTCTCTCACAAAACTGTTCTAATATCGAGGTTTTGTTAGTGTTTTTATCGTGTATGTGCGTTAATTTTCTCGATTACGTATGTTACAGTTATTCTGGAAAAAAGTTTATCGTTTCATGCATTTTCGCTGTTCGTGCTATAAAACTTCAGCATCAGACATGACGTTTTAATTCATTACTTCTTTACTAACGATTTACAGGCGGTATCCGCATACTTTTAAAATTATATCAGTGTTCGACACGTAGTTCAGGACATACGACGTCGTAAACATTTAGATGCGTGCAAATAACTTTTGCTTAAAATGGAGAGCATATTACCCAGACTATATTCGTCCAGTAATTCATAACGAAAGCACTTAGCGACTTCCAACATTTTTGAGTCACGACGCCAGCACATTCCTGTCGCTTTTTCAGAATCAGTTATGAATAGCTATCACGTATCATTTAACTCGCTAGTGGTTTGCAACTTCGACTCTTTGCAAAGTCAAAATAAGAAAACAATCAAAACTATGTATTCGAATCAAAATCAAAATACTAATTTTTCATTGAAACCTAATTTTAATCACCCGTCACTACGTACAGTCTTCAGTCAACACCTCCACCAGCTGTCTGATATTTTCGCGACACAATACGAGAGCTGCACCGGCCAAGCGCTTGCACATTTGCTAAGCCTCAGCTCTCGGCTACGAAAAGGTGAAAAACTGTTCAAATTTCGCGCACTGGAACGCACGAGTATTTTTGAAAGCTTTGCATACGGTAAGAACAACCTCTTGGAACACAGCGGATCACTAACTTCCGACATCAGAAACCAGTAACATTATGAAACACCTCCGTGCTAGAGGGCCCACGACTGCAAGGTAACAGGCTGCCGGACGATTCTCAGATTTTGCAAACTCCAAGCAACCCCGAAAATTGTTTAAACATTCAAGCATTTCAGCCAACAAGATCTCAGAGGCCATATGTTTGAATTTGGACTCTTATCCGTACATCTTCGTTTGACAACCTCGTCTCTCGAAAGAGCCATTTCAAGCCAGAACAACTCACAATATTGTTCTCCACTTAATGGTACTTGGAGAATATCTGACGTCTGATCTGAAGATGGTCACTACGACTGAAACCGGTTACCGGAATTGATAAATAAATTACTGCGATTTGGACTGTTTTCTGCAATATTGTTAAATACGATCGCTGTCATTCCATTATGACATAAAATCATTTGTGACACTATTTGTCTACGAAAGAAATTGCTTACTGAATCTTGTATCGATTGTACGCCAGTGTCAGGTTGGACTGACTGGGGACATCGAGATTATACAGAGAGGAACAGCGCGAATGGTCATATATTTGCGTTACTGTCGAAGGGGCGTAACTTAGAAATTCAAGATGACAGATACTTGTAATATTCCACGAAAACCTTGTTAGTGTCTTCCGAGAACAGATTTACAGGACAATGAATATGAAAAATCTTCAGCCTACTTCGTATTGCTCCTGTAGTTACCATGAATATCACATTAGACTAATAATAAGTATAGATTACAAGTGTAAAAGCTATTGTTCTTCCCACTTCAGGAGTGAATGAGACTGAAAGAAACTCAGAACAGCTTAATGAGTGCAAAAAGACGAAAGTAATGAGAAGTGGGAGAAATGAGAACAGCGAGAAACTTAATCAGAACTGATGATCACGAAGTAGAGGAAGTTAAGGAAGTCTGTTGCCGTAGTAGCAAACTAACCCATGATGAATGGTGGAAGAAGGACGTAAAGGGCAGACTAGCATTGGCAGAAAGGGAATTTTTGGCCAAGAGAGAATGTAAGTTTGGAGCACAGCATTGTATGGTATTGAATCACGGAACTGCGGGAAAACCAGAACGAGAGAATCCAAGCATTCTGGTGCTATAGTAGAATGTTGAAAAGTAGGAGGACTGATAAGATAAAGAATCACGAGGTTCTCCTTCTCCGCAGGATCGGCGAGAAAAGGAATATATGGAAAACACTGTCAAGGAGAAGGGACAGGATGATAGGAAATAATTTCTACGGTAGTAGAGGGAGCTGTAGAGGAAAAAAGGAATCTATAGAGTAAGACAGAGATTGGAATACACCCAGCAAACAATTGAGGGCGTAAGTTTCAAGTACTACTCTGAGAGGAAAAGGTTAGCACAGGAGAGGATCTCGTGAAGGGTTCACCAGACCACTCAGAAGACTGACGCCTCAAAAGAATTATGGGGCCATTATTATTATTATTATTATTAATTACAATTGTAATGGCCTTGTTCATGCACTTTCTGGTGGTTCGTAGAGTAGGGCATAAAAGAAAACATACTGCAGACGAAGAAAAGTCACAGATATGGATAATATCGTACATATTCGTAATCATTCTTTATAATCGTTTCTCCAGACAAGGTTATGGTGGCGCAGCTAACAGTGTTTCGGATAGTCTTTGAGCTGGGGACCATTGGTATACCCAGCAGAAGTGTCGTCTTTCTGTAACCGTCCGATAGTACAAGGTCAAAGTGTAAACATTAGAAACCTCCACTAGTTTATGCAAATAGTGTAAACATTAGAAACCTCCACTAGTTTATGCAAATAGAGCAGAACGGTTGGTTCTTTTTGCATTAGATGTGGTCTACAGTGCGCCTTAACGGGCTTATGGAGGCACAATTTAGTTCTTAGGCGGTTCCCGAGAAAACCGGAAAAGGTGTTTATCACCATATTTTCGCCGTCAGTAGAGGCTATCTAAATGACTAACCGCAGCAGATTGCTCAAATTTTGACGATATATTCTCTAGGAATTTATATAGAAGTACCATCTTCTAATTTTCAAAAATCTTCATCTGTTATGGAGAAACACCCCAAAACTTGGTTTGTGAGTACCAAAACCGAACAGTACATTCCAAGACGGCTATGCACATCAAATGGCTGCAGTTCGTACGATATATTCGTAATCTCCCGATTTTGGAGAATCTTGAAAATTTTCTCATTTCTTTGTCCATTTCCGAAAATCAGAGGTTCAAAGTTACCCGACTTGTATACCTAAAATACGCCCCTAAAACCCGGTGTGATGTGAAAACCTGGCTTATAAAATGACGTAGCAAGTAGAAATACGCTTTACCTTGACTCCTCTATCGTCAGAAGGGTTCTGGGAACCCCCTACTGTAGTAGTGAAGCACATGCAAAAGTGTTTTGTTCGTAAAATACGTTCTAAAATTAATTTGAGTTACTTCAATTTCACATAAGTAAAATTTACAAATTTTACTGGCCTGTGAAGTTCTTTTCATATGAGGGAACCAGTGGAAAAATATTCCTTTCGAAGCACAAAAATAGCTTGTATGTTGATGTTGAAAAGACTTTGACTGGAAAGTAGGGTACCAACTGCCTCATTCTACCTTCCTCAGCACATTTCAAAATTTTCCTAAGAATTTTGGCTTGCAAAGATATTAGCGCTTTTGTATGCGGAGGGAGATGAAGATAGCGGCAGTGGAAAAGAGAGGGAAAAATAAATTACTGGGAGATAGTAGACAGTGGTTGTGATTTAAAAAGAGCGAAGGAGACAATGGCAGCGTGAAGGAAATAAAGGGACACAATGACAATGGAACACAGATGACAGGACAGAACAGTGCTAGGAAAAGAGTGATCGAGACATTGCCAGTGGGAGGGGAATAAAAAGAAGGAGAAAATGGATAAATTTTTAGACAACATAGTTGTGTGGAGATAACAGCGATTAGTTTACTTATAATCAATTATTCAAAATGACAGTCACAATCGCATTATTTATTTTGCCGCCAATCGGTTTCTAAACGCGATGCCAACCGTTCACTGGCAGGATGACGACTCCAGCGAGCGACCAAATGGTGTAAATTGCCCTGAAGATGACCCCATCGCAGGTTGAAACCGGTTGGCGGCAAAATAAATAATGCGATTGTGACTGTCATTTTGAATAATTGGTTAGGAGAAAATGGAAATGGGTAAGAGCTTGTGATAATGAGACAGAGTCTATGATAATGACAAGAAAGGAGAGAGAGTTAGTGACAATTAGAGCAGACAGCAGCAGTGGGGAGGAGTGAGCGAGATAGTAGGAGTAAGAGGGAGTCAGAGAGAGCAAGAGGGAGACTGTGACAGTGAGAGGAGACAATAATAGTAGGAGTGAACGAAGTAAACTGTGGCTAAGACACAGTGAAAAAGAGTGAGTGAAAGTGGGCAAGTGGGACTGGATGGGTATGAACAACTTACGGGAATGGACTGGAGGGTGGTGAGCGAGTTGCAGTTAGGGGAGCTTGCGGGAATGAGAGGTGAGTTGCATTTTAAAAAGAGCGCGAATATGTTCTCATGCCAAAAAATTTGGGAAAATTTTGAGGGGTGCTGAGGAACATAGAATGAGGAAGCTGATACCCTACTTTTCAGTCAGTCTTCTAAACAAGAGTCTTTTTGTGTTCCGATACGAACCCTCCTCGTTCCAGTAACTTTTTCTAGCTCCCTAGAAAAGTTTGCATAGACTAAAATCCACCGATAGCTAGAACAGAAGTGCAGTTACAACTGGTAGAGACAAGTTAATAACGCTGCTTCTTATTCTGGAAGCTAAATAAAGAAATGTTATATGACTCTTGGACTAGTGCAATATTCGTACTTTTTGTCATCACTTCAGTGTGTTGCGTGTCTGTTTCTCTGAGTGTTTGCATCTTTTAACTGTTCTCCAGCTGAGTGGATCCTCTTTCACAACCTGCTAACATGGTCGCTAGGATTCTTGCCTGGGACTTCTCGCATCTGCTTTCAGAGAAGCTAACCACATTTTCATGGAGAAAGTTAATCGTAGCTTCAGTTCACATAGTACCAGAAGATTTAATGAGAAAAGAATAGTCTGCAGAGAAAAACGATGATGGACTGGCTTGCTCAGCAGTTGTGTACGTTGCTCTATGTACAGATCAAAACAAGTCACTTTCCATTAAAGAAACAGGAGTTTGCATAATCAACGCGTATCCCAGTACCGAAATGAAGTGCAGTTATACAGTCAGTACTGCTTCCTTTTTCCGTCACTTATTTATGTATTGTAATACACACCTTTTTGTTCCAGTCTCTTGGTAAAACAGCGGCCTTGCCACATTAGATACACTGGTTCTCGCCCGATCATCAAAAAATGGAAAGCAAAGTCGGGCCCGGTTAGTACTTGCACGGATGACACGCCAGTCACCGACTACACTAAAAAGCAGTGTTAACCATTTACACACAATTGCTGGATAAAACTGGAGCTCTGGTCCAGAAAACATCAGGCTGAAACATTGCATGTTTAATTCCTGAAATCTACGAGCACGAATGTTGTTGGTACAAACAGCAGAGAGAGGCACACGTCTCATTTCCTGACAATATAAGCAGGTAGACCGTTTTCTCCCGCTGGCCGGTGTGGCCGAGCGGTTCTAGGCGCTTCAGTCTGGAACCGCGCGACCGCTACGGTCGCAGGTTCGAATCTTGCCTCGGGCATGGATGTATGTGATGTCCTTAGGTTAGTTAGGTTTAAGTAGTTCTAAGTCCTAGGGGACTGATGACCTCAGATGTTAACTCCCATAGTGTTCAGAGAAATTTGAACCATATTGAACCGTTTTCTCCAAACGTCCGATGAATTTGTCCATTTATTTCTGTGGCTACGAAAGGAATATGTCGCCAGCCAAGAAGTTCTTAATTAACCACCTCATTAATTTCAGCTATATAACTCTTACTTTAACAGTTTCGTTGAGGCGTAACTTGTAAATGTTTGAATCATACATTCTCTTTTTTATTTCGTTCCCTGATAAAGATTTTTTTCCATCATACTCACAGCAAGCGTCGGTGTATCACTTTTTGTTGTAGTGTCTGAGCTCCAAATTTTACAACCTAACTATCAAAAATCGGCGATAGTGCGAAGAGACAGTCGTCTTTCGAAATTGGCATTATTTGGTGTTTGGAGCTCCAGAACAATACTTTTTATATGCCAATAGATGAAGTGTGAAGGTATAAACCCTGATTAAGACCTACGGAAAGCCATTATCAGAAGAAGTCGCAGTTTAGTGGGATGCCTGGTGCGACATGAATGAATAATTAAGGAGCGCAACACCGAGTAATTCTAGAGACGGAGAGACGCTGGAGCAAGCAAATTAAATTATCGAGGACGTTGTGTGTGCTATTTACATAGAAACGGAGGGAAGGGCGCAAGACAGGAGGAGAGGCAACGTTATGTTTTTGCATATCTTGGGGAAAGACGCAGATTCTTGCTCCTCTCAGATCAAAAACCTCACAGAACTTTAAACGCATACTTGGCAAACCAGAAACGCCATTAGCGTTTACATTAAAATGAATACATGACTGCTTAATCTGTCAACGCCTTAAATTTGACTTGGACACTTAATCTAAATGGAATATGTCTGTTTATCCGGCGATGAAAATGACACCGGTGTTCAAGCGACTAGCTTTTGCAGGATTAAATCTGAACACGTCGATGCTAGTTATGGTACGTATTACGGCCGGAAATTCGCGTAAAGATTTTTCTCGACTTTATGGGAAGATGACAGAGAGGACGGTGCAATACAAGTGACATTCGTTTTTCTTGCGTCCGCACACACACACACACACACACACACACACACACACACACACACACACACACACACCGCTTGCTTCGCTGTTAGGTGTCCACTGGAAGCTGTCCATTGCGAAACACCAGAAGTTTTGAGATCACAGATAAGCAGTTCTTCGCAACATCTTGCGTGTCGTAGGATGCTGGAAAAATTCTGAATGAAGCTCTCGGAACGACTCTTAATGTTTCACAAATTCTTGCAGTGGTTTAAATTTCGATGCGCGGTCATGCCAAATCATCTGAGAAGATAAAATGTAATTTACATTTCCCTTTCCTGTCATGATAACTTAGTGAATTACGCTTTCATTGCGCCAAAAAACATTACATTAAAACCTGATACTTCACTTTTGAAAACTATCAATTTTTCTCAAAAATTTTCAATTTGGCACTGTAGGTGGTTCCTTACGTCAATTTTGTTTTATTTGTAGCGCGATTTGAAGCTGTTGCCAAATTTCGTCACGCCGTGCAGCCCGCGCACCTTTCCCATGATCCTTACAAGTTTATTTGATGTTTACCTTCCTGTATTCTCTCACGCGACGTTTTACGACCAAGGATTAATTTCACTCTAGGATTTGTTCACTATAATGATAATCATCTTTGATGACCTTAGCGACAGGCTGACGATAATCTAAGCGGAATTACTGTTCACAATACAAATAAATAAAATGTTGAACACGCTTAGTGTATTTCTAGCAATAAATGCGAAATTATTCTATTTAACACTGACAAAAGAATTCATCAGTATTTTCTATACTGAATTTTAAAATATGCAAAACTTAAGGATGAATTACCACAGCTATAAGTAAAAAACTAATGAAGGATTAACAAATGAAACGAAAACGTGCTTATATTTTAGATCTGAAAATCTGTTATTATGCGAACTAATAGAACGAATATTTATGTTTACAAAGCCAGCGCAAGTCACAGGAAAGTGTTCATTGTATTTGTTTGTGTCATGTGCCCTACGCGTTTCGAAGTCGAGTTACATAGCTTTCATTTTATGACTCCCTCGTCTTAGAGTAGTTTTTTTATAATTGAGAAACATTAAAAATGATTAATATGAAATGAGAAAACTGACAATTTTATCAGTATTATGAATGCATTGCAAATCGGGCAAGATTGTGTAACCAAGCATAGAACTGCAGCAAAATGCAATTCTCCTCCTTCATGGAAGTAGGTATATTTTCAAAGCTACAGGTTCTGCATGTCAAATTTATTGTTGTTTGGTTCAAATATGCTAACGGACCCGCAATCCTGTGTGGAGCGTCAGGCCAGTGTTGTGTCTTTAAAAAGTTTGCATGGCAGTAATACTTATCAGGAAAAACCGAAGGATTCACATATGCATTAACAACAGCCGGTGATTCGAAAAGAACGAGGCTGTCGATGAAAAATGAACGGTTATATGAAAAGCTTGCAGCAGTCAGCAATTCTTCGTCCATATATATATATATATATATATATATATATATATATATATATATATAGGGTGAGTCACCTAACATTACCGCTGGATATATTTCGTAAACAACATCAAATACTGACGAATCGATTCCACAGACCGAACGTGAGGAGAGGGGCTAGTGTAATTCGTTAATACAAACCATACAAAAATGCACGGAAGTATGTTTTTTAAAACAAACCTAAGTTTTTTTAAATGGAACCCCGCTAGTTTTGTTAGCACATCTGAACATATAAAGAAATACGTAATCAGAGCCGTTTGTTGCATTGTAAAATGTTAATTACTTCCGGAGATATTGTAACCTAAAGTTGACGCTAGAGTACCACTCCTTCGCTGTTCGATCGTGTGTATCGGAGAGCACCGAATTACGTAGGGATCCAAAGGGAACGGTGATGGATCTTAGGTACAGAAGAAACTGGCACAGCACATTACGTCCAAATGCTAACACCTTTTTATTGGTCTTTTTCACTGACGCACACGTACATTACGATGAGGGGTGAGGTACACGTACACACGTGGTTTCCGTTTTCAATTACGGAGTGGAATAGAGTGTGTCCCGACATCTCAGGCCAATAGATGTTGAATGTGGTGGCCATCATTTGCTGCACACAATTGCAATCTCTGGCGTAATGAATGTCGTACACGCCGCAGTACATCTGGTGTTATGTCGCCGCAGGCTGCCACAATACGTTGTTTCATATCCTCTGGGGTTGTAGGCACATCACGGTACACATTCTCCTTTAACGTACCCCACAGAAAGAAGTCCAGAGGTGTAAGATCAGGAGAACGGGCTGGCCAATTTATGCGTCCTCCACGTCCTATGAAACGCCCGTCGAACATCCTTCTTTACTACTAACTCTATTCATTGTAGCTCTCGGACATGTAAGTAGAAATACAAGGTGTATGAAAAAGAATCATCCGATTTGGCACGTCTGTATTTCTGAAACTAATAAAGATATACAATGAATTTTGTTTTTTGATGAATGGGAAACTCAAAAAGTTTTTTTTCTAATACCTTTTCATAGGTGTTCAATGTGCCCCCTTGAGATGCACGGCATTTGTCAATGCGGAATTCAGATTGTTCCCACATTGCGGCGAGCATGTGTTGAGTTAAAACTTCCATAGCTGTTGTTATGCTGTGTCTTAGTTCATTCATTGTTGTTGGTAACGGAGGCACGTAAGTCTTTTACAAACCCCATAAGAAAGAATCATATACAGTCAGGTCCGGTGACCTTGGAGGGCAGCAATGTAAGGCTGAATCATTTGGTCGAATGCGACCGATCCATCTTTCAGTAGTCCTTTGAATTAAAAATACCCGCACTTCCAGATGCTAGTGTGGCGATGCCCTCTCCTCTTGGTAAATGAAATTGTTCAAATCAGTCTCCAGCGTGAGAAACAAAGTTTCTCTGGACTCCTTGTGAAACTATGGCGGATGCGTTCGACGTCCGTGTCGGACACTCGGTGCGGTCCGGCGCTTTGCCTTTACACAAAACCCATTTCTCGGAATTGTTCATGTCATCGTCTAATGCTCCGTGCTGTAGGAGGATCCACACCATACCTAGTACGAGTCACACTGAACAGTTATTACTGACCTGCACTGCACAAAACGTAGGACACAAAACGCTTTCTGTTGTTCTCCACATCATTTTAATTTGAACTGAAGTGGGCGCACACAGCTGCTACGTAAAACTTTAGATTTTGCTGGCCGGCCGAGGTGGCCGAGCGGTTCTAGGCGCTACAGTCTGGAACCGCGCGACCGCTACGGTCGGTCGCAGGTTCGAATCCTGCCTCTATCATGGATGTGTGTGAAGTCCTTAGGTTAGTTAGGTTTAAGTAGTTCTAAGTTCTAGGGGACTGATGACCTTCGAAGTTAAGTCCCATTTGAACAATTTTTCTCTTTCCAACGGTAGATTGGTCCACTCACATATATCAAATAACATAATAGTTACGATTTTTTAAAATCAGGTGATTCTTTTTGATATACTCTGTATTGTTTACAATCAAGTTCTGAGTTAAACGTTACGGAGAATTTGTATTTCGCATACCATGTTTCTCAATTTGGATACAGTACTTATACATTTGTACGTTGTGCGTATTTCTTTGTACGACTGTTTCATAATTTTGAATGCCTCTTCACGAATAAATGGAAATGAAATTTTTTCGATGTTGCGCTGAACTGCTTCCTAATAGAAAATTAGTAAAATAAGTGCCTGGGAAATGCCGAGTTTGTGAGCTATTATTATATAAAATGCACGTAGGCTGCTTTTACATCTTCTTGTGACTTGCTCCGAAATAGTGAAAGCAAAATTTTAATTTGTTTCAAATGGGAGCGACTAGCGATAGCCTTAACAGAAAACACTTAAGAGTGATCTACGTAAGAGATTGATTAGTGCCACTGTGTACGAAGTACGCGACATGTCATCCTCTTAGACTGCGTAATACTGCAGTTAATAAATATATAGCAAGTACTCTTAACTGACGTTCCTGAAAAATGTAGACATGAACATTGGGAACGACAGAGATGTGGATGATTTTTTTTTGGTTTGATTTTTTTATTTCGGGGTCCTGTGTTACTGAACTGATATAATACTTGTGTACATCATGGCCAAGCTATGCTTCAGGTGGCATATTCGGTGTGCAAACTGATACACTACTGTATCCTTCACACTGTCAAGGCCTCGCCTACTTGAAAGGATGATAGATTCGACGATAAGGCAGGGCCGAGAAACGCTTGTATTACTACAGTCTACTGCGTCTGTTACAAAAGTATCTTTAAAACACAAGGTCATATCGAAGTTCACTCTTTGTACCTAATTCCCGATGTTTCAGGATCGGCAAATAAATCCCGTCTCTCATGTGAAACGTGACAGAAAACAAGGAAAAAGGCATGAGCAGCTAGCGATGTTAATAGGACTACTGTAGTCAGAATAATTAGTACGCGCTCAAAGTTAAGCGATGCAAACGTCAGACAGTAAATATCTACGTATCACGAAAGATTCTGTTGATTCACCTGTGTAGCATCTGTTGCACAATACCTGATAGAACGTACAGAAAATGTTATATAACTTCCTGCCGACGAAGAGATTGTAATAGTGGAGAACAAACTCAGCTTTATCAGGATGAAGAAAGGCGATGGCCATTCAAAAGTAGTAATCGGACAGTCACTTTAAGATATTTAAGAAAACAACAAAAAAGCCGAATCTGGATGCTCTGGAGAGGGCTGAATCATGCTCCTCCCCAATACGACTGCAGTCTTTTAAGCAGTGCGTCACCTTCCCCGATGTGATTTTTAAAGGGAAGCTAAGTTACCTACACATTTGAAGTGAGAAAATCAACGTGTTTGTGAAACATAGGAAATTATTTCCTGCAGCTGTCGCCAATAATTGCTGCCTTCTGAAATTTACAATGGCGGTAAACTACGCTATTATCCGCTTTCAGCGCACCTTTTGTACGTAGCGACCTCAGAAAGTCAGTTACCCGTCTCGTCCCACGCTAACACCATTGGACTACAAGAGTGACGCAGTGTCAGGAGACAGTACATTTTCCCCGTTTCCTGCAGACACAGTTCTATTGCGTACGGATGAACAGGTGGATCACAGTGTGCGACTTAAATGACGCGGCAGTTGAAAACTTACTTAAAAGTTGCACAGCGGGGCACAGTACGATTCTTAGAATTAATATAATGTTCCGGGCTATTACGCCGTGGTCGAATGGATATCACCTTAAAACGCAACGTTTCATCCCTAACTGCAGAGGAAATTTTCAAGGGCGATCGTAGCTACTTTGAATGTCCGATTCACACCCTGGATCGCTAGCGACATTCGAAGTAGTTAGGATCCCCCTTGAAAATGTCCTCCGCAATTGCGGACGAAGCGTTGGGTTCTAAGGCGAAATCCATTCGACCACGGCGTAATAGCCCGGAACATTTTATTAACTGTGACATTTTACATTTTACAGTACGATCCTTGTTGGCAAAACGCCTGAAATGCACACACTCCCCTCTACTCTAGACAAATGCTGAGCTGGTTACCAATATTCACTTCAGAGCTACAATACACAGATTAAAACATTAACATCGACACTTCTCACGGACAGATGGCGCACATGCTCCTTCTTCTACGTTAGACTTACAGCATCAGCAGATCAAATGAGTAAAAACACAAGGCCTAGCAGAAATCCTTGGACAACACTTGACATGTTGAATTGATGAAAGGTGAAAATATAAAAATGCAGCAAATTAAGCAGACACAAGAAAATACAGATGTCAAAAAAATGAGACTGAGAGAAAGTACAGAATGACTACGCAGAAGTAGCTAGAGAAAAAGAGCAAGTCAATAGAAGCATGTATAACTAGAGAAGGATAGATACAGCCTACAGGAAAATTAAAGAGACGTTTGGAGAAAGAGGAGCAGCTGCATGAATATCCAGTGCTCACTCAGATGGAAAATAAACTTTGCAAGGAACGGAAAGCTAAAAGCTGGAAGGAGAATATAGACAGTCTAGACAAGGGAAAAGAAGGTAATATTACAGAAAGGGAAGAAGAAGTAGATGGGTGGTGAGATAGGAGACGTGATACTGCGGGAAGAATATGACAGGGTACTGAGAGACCTACATCGAAACAAGACCCTCAGAACTACTGATATCCTTGAGGGATCTAGCCACGACAAATCTATTCCACCTCATGTGCAGAATATATGAGACAGGCAAAATGCCGCCGGATATCAAGAAGTCTGTCGTGATTCCAATTTCAAGGAAAGAAGGTGCTGACAGGTGTGGATATTATCAAACTATCAGTTTAATAAATCATGGTTGCAAAATACTTACACTAATTATTCATAGAAGAATAGAAATACTGGTAGAAACCGACCTCGGGGAAGATCAGTTGTGTTCTGGAGAAATGTAAGCATACGCGAGGCCACACTGATCCTTAGAAGATAGGTTTAAAATAGGCACACCCACGGTTATAGCATTTGCAGACTTTAGAGAAACTTTTTGACACTGTTCACTGGAACTCTTTGAAATTGTGAATGTAGCAGGGGGAAAATACGGAGAGGGAAAAGTTATCTGCAACTTGTACAGAACCAGACGACAGTTATAACAGTCGAACGAGATGAAAGGAGAGCAGTTGTTGTGAAGGGAGTGAGACAAGGTTGTAGCCTGTGCGCGATGTTGTTTAACCTGTACTTTGAGCAAGCAGTAAAGGAAACCAAAGAAAAATTTGGAGAAGGAAAAAGGGAGTAGAATTAAAAACTTTGACGTTCGCCGATGACATTTCAGTTCTATCAGAGACATCAGAGGAATGAGTAGTTGAATGGAATGAATAGTGTTTTGAAAGGAATATAAGTAAACATTAATGAAAGCAAAACAACGGTAATGGAATGGATTTGAATTAAATCAGGTGATGCAGCGGGAATTAGATTAGGAAATGACACACTAAAGGTACAGATGTACACAACTGGCCATTAAAATTGCTACACCACGAAGATGACGTGCTACAGACGCGAAATTTAACGGACAGGAGGAAGATGCTGTGATATGCAAATGATTAGCTTTTCAAAGCATTCACACAAGGCTGGCGCCGGTGGCGGCACCTACAACGTGCTGACATGAGGAAAGTTTTCAACCGATTTCTCATACACAAACAGCAGTTGACCGGCGTTGCCTGGTGAAACGTTCTTGTGATGCCTCGCGTAAGGAGGAGAAATGCGTACCATCACGTTTCCGACTTTGATAAAGGTCGGATTGTAGCCTATCGCGATTGCAGTTTATCGTATCGCGACATTGCTGCTCGCGTTGGTCGAGATCCAATGACTGTTGGCAGGATATGGAATCAGTGGGTTCAGGAGGGTAATACGGAACGCCGTGCTGGATCACAACGGCCTCGTATCACTAGCAGTCGAGATGACAGGTATCTTATTCGCATGGCTGTAACGGATCGTGCAGCCACATCTCGATCCCTAAGTCAACAAATGGGGACGTTTGCAAGATAACAACCATCTGCACGAACAGTTCGACGACATTTGCAGCAGCATGGACTATCAGTTCGGAGACCATGGCTGCGGCTACCCTTGACGCTGCATCACAGACAGGAGCGCCTGCGATGGTGTACTCAACGACGAACCTGGGTGCACGAATGGCAAAACGTCACTTTTTCGGATGAATCCAGATTCTGTTTACAGCATCATGATGGTCGCATCCGTGTTTGGCGACATCGCGGTGAACGCACATTGGAAGCGTGTATTCGTCATCGCCATACTGGCGTATCACCCGGCGTGATGGTATGGGGTGTCAATGGTTACACGTCTCGGTCACCTCTTGTTCGCATTGACGGCACTTTGAACAGTGGACGTTACATTTCAGATGTGTTACGACCCGTGGCTCTAACCTTCATCCGATCTCTGCGAAACCCTACATTTCAGCAGGATAATGCACGACCGCATGTTGCAGGTCCTGTACGGGCTTTTCTGGATACCGAAAATGTTAGACTGCTGCCCTGGCCAGCACATTCTCCAGATCTATCACCAATTGAAAGCGTCTGGCCAATGGTGGCCGAGAAACTGGGTCGTCACAATACGCCAATCACTACTCTTGATGAACTGTGGTATCGAGTTGAAGCTGCATGGGCAGCTGTACCTGTACACGCCATCCAAGCTCTGTTTGACTCAATGCCCAGGCGTATCAAGGCCGTTATTACGGCCAGAGGTGGTTGTTCTGGGTACTGATTTCTCAGGATCTATGCACCTAAATTGCGTGAAAATGTAATCACATGTCAGTTCCAGTATAATATAATTGCCCAATGATTACCCGTTCATCATCTACGTTTCTTCTTGGTGTAGCAATTTTAATGGCCAGTAGTGTAGTTTGCTGGTGGAGCAGTAAAAATTTCTAACGATGACCGAAGTGGAGAGGACGTAAAATGTTAACTGGAAATGACAAGAACAGCGTCTGTGAAGAAATGAAATTTCTTAAAATCCAATATAAATTTAAATTTTAAGCCGTCTTAAGGTATTTGTCTGGAGTATAGTCTGGTGCTGAAGTGAAACGTGAGCGATGAACACTTCGGACAGGAAGAGAACAGAAGATTTTGAAATATGGTACTACAGAAGGATGCTGAAAACTTAAATGGCTAGGTGTAATGAGGAGTTACTTAATAGAATTGGGGAGAACAGAAATTTGTGGCATAACTTGGATAAGGAAGGGTTTCGGTTGATAGACATTCTGAGACATCACAGAATCGTCTCCTTAGTGTAGGAGGTAGTGTGGAGAGTAAAAGCTGCAGAGGTAGACAAAGGGACGAATACAGTAAGCAGGTTGTAGCAGTTAGTAGTTGGTCTCTTGTGGAGTATGTATGTACATTAGGATGCCTCCAAGCTGCAGTATGTCAACAGCGTGGTTTTTACGTGTGTGTAACACGGAACAGTCGCTAAGGGGAGCACTGTCCTGGGTGGGAAGGTCCACAGACGTGAAGGGTGTGCCAGCGGGCAGCCGGGAAGCC
This sequence comes from Schistocerca cancellata, assembly GCF_023864275.1. Taxonomy (NCBI): domain Eukaryota; kingdom Metazoa; phylum Arthropoda; class Insecta; order Orthoptera; family Acrididae; genus Schistocerca; species Schistocerca cancellata. Next base: position 469,035,569 of record NC_064627.1, on the reverse strand, counting down.
TTGCCGGAGTGTCTGGCGGCGAACACAAAGCCGGCCGCCGCTGGTGGTGGTAGGCTGGCGCCAGGCGGCGGCTACCGCGGCCCTGCACAGTGTCAGGGCGCCTCAAAGCGGCGCTGCCGGCGCCACGCCGCGAACTCCCACGCAGGACTCAAAAAAAAAGTACAAAACCGCCACTCTCGCGACCCGGAACGTCTCAATTCAGACCTACAGCCTCTAACTCTTGCCTTTACAGGGGTCCGTACCTCTCGTCTGTCTGTCCGACTCTTAGGACATCTTTTTCGCAGGAACGCGCAGACGTATCAAGTTGGAATTTATGTCAAATACTAACGGCATCTTGGAGGTGTAAGAAATTTGGCTACGTTTGTGATCCGTGACTGTGTGGGATAATTAATTGTTTCCAGTTTCTGCCACCAGTCACTTTTTATTTTATGCTTAATCTAACATAATGCAACGCGTTTCGAACATGTTCTGTTCATCTTCAGGTGTTTATACACACATACATACATAGAGGAACGTTACTTAAAAATAAAGTCTTAAACTAGATTAATCTAGAACAATTTGTCCATCGTTTTTTGACTGTAGCTGCTGGTGTGGCATTTGGGGGAAGGAGGGGGGCAGTGTATGGGTATAAATCGAAATCAGTAATGTCTTCTGCTGGTTTTCTTCTTTGTGGTTGACTATGTATATCACAGCCTGTATAGGATGCAGATAGATTTGCATCAGTTATGTGTTACGAAAACAGTGTGAAAGGCTTTTATATGACAGTTGATCACTTACAATTTCATCATCTTGCTGCTGCCTGAAGATGAACAGAACATGTTCGAAACGCGTTGCGTTATGTTAGATTAAGCATAAAATAAAAAGTGACTGGTAGCAGAAACTTGAAATAAATTATTATCCTACACAGTAACGGTTCACAAACATAGCCATTATAGCTGAAAGTAGTCATTTTTCACATATTTTGATACTCAGAAATTCACTCATTGAGAACTGTAGCATACTTCGCGTTGACCTAGAATCGTGGAATTTGACAAGAAGAAAGTTTTCACAGTAAAAGTTAAGGAAAAAATTCGGAAATTGTTAATTCGTGATTATATCACAAGAAACAAATATTTTCTTTGTCATTTATTATCCGTCTATCTTACTATCCATCTGTTAAGAACCCTTTTTGCTCATGAACGAGTTGACGTTAGCCACGTAGCAATGTCTACAGCCTCTTGGAGGAGTAAGAAATCTAAACTTCCAAGTAAATGTTATCACACTCTGTCTGCCCGTCTGTGAAGACCCCTTTTTCTCAGGAGCGGATAGACCTAACAGCTTGAAATCTGTGTCACATACTAAAGTTCACGGCCCCTTGGCGATGTAAACAATTTAAGCTCCTACGTCAATGCAGTCAAAAGATACGGCCACTTATGTCGTATATTTTGATATCTTGCAAGAATTAATATCGATAACAGGCGCCGGCCAGTGTGGCCGAGCGATTCTAGGCGCTTCAGTCTGGAACCGCGCGACCGCTACGCTCGCAGGTTCGCATCCTGCATCGGGCATGGATGTGTGTCATGTTCTTAGGTTAGATAGGTTTAAGTAGTTCTAAGTTCTAGGGGACTGATGACCTCAGATGTTAAGTCCCATCGTGCTCAGAGCCATTTGAACCATTTTGATAACAGGCAAAAATCGTCGAAATGATAGATTCCCGGGCTGGCTGAACTATCAGCTGTAGATTCCCGGGCTGGATGAACTATCTACTGTATATAAATAACTAAATTTGTACGGTGCGGTAGTCTCACTAGCTCTTATCGAGATTTTTTAGGTTACGGCTCGTTGCCTTTGTTTTATTTTACTTTTGATGTGGACTTCTCGAACTACGAAGATCTTTCGGTCATGATATTGTACCATGTTCGAAATTCATAGCAAAATAGTTGTAAGCCGCAGAAAAAAGGTTAACATACGATACGTATAAGAACCACGTAGGAATAATACGAATAGGAGACCAAGAACTTAGTCCACTAATTTGAAAAGGTATAAGGCAGGTATGCAGCCACGCATACCGTCCAGTCTCTTCAACGAAGAAGCGATGACGGAAATAAAAAATACCTCCAGCAGTAAGATTAAAATTCAGTGTGAAATAATATCAACGATATGATTCGATGACGACGTTGCCATCCTCAGTAAAAGCGTGGAAGAACTACAGAAAACAATGAATGCAACGAATTGTCTGCTGTGCACAGAATGCGGATTGACAGTGCACCGAAGAAAGAAGAATGTAATGAGGAGCAGCAGTGAAATTTGATATCAAAATAATGTACGACGGACGAAGCCAGGAAGGCATAAAAAGCAGAATAGCCTAGGCACTGAGTGCACTGCTAACAAAAATAAATGTAGTGGTTTCAAATATTGATCTTAATTTGAGGTAGAAATTCCTGAGCGCACAGTACTGTATCCGAGTGAATCATGGACTGTGGTGGAATCGGAGAAGAAGAGACTGGAATCGTTTCAGATATGGTGCTATAGAAGGAAGTCTAAAATTAGGTAGAGTGATAAAATAAAAACTGAGGAGCTTCTTCACAGGATCGGCGAGTAGAGGAACATATGGAAAGCACTGACAAAAAGAATGGTCGGGAACGCAGGACATGTTTTAAGACATCAGGGAACATCTCCCATGATACTACAGGGAGAAGCAGAAGGTCAAAACCGTAGGGGAGGACAGAGATTGGAATATATTCAACAAATAATTGAGGAAGATGTGTGCAAGTGCTACTCTGAGATGAAGAGAGTGACACAGGAGACGAATCGTCAGAAGACTGATGAAAAATGAAGGCCTGTTAAGGACCACGTATTAATTTAATTCGTTCTCATTTGTTGTTTTCTTTTTGTCCGACATTCTTTTTTCGTCATTCTGTTCCCTCACTCCAGACGAAGTTGCCCTGGTCTTTTTCGAGGTTTTCCTCCTGGTCAAGTTGGCACTGAAGCTAAGATTGAAAAACATCCATGCTGTAGACATCATCTTGTGTTGTTACAGCCAATTTGTTTATGACTTTTTTCTATTCCCCGCTCCACTTATTTATTTACGTTTACGCTTTACTCTTGTTTTAAAGAAATCAGCAGTTTGTCCTGTAAACCTTTATGAGCTTGATATGGCAGCAAAATTTTAATTTGGCTGTTCTAATGTCGTTTTAAAGACCTGTGTCATGCCTGATTTCTTGGTATCTTCTTAACCTGCTCTGACTGCCTGGGTGTTTTGGTCTGAGGATTTTTCCTCGCCATTTTTCGTTCTCTTGTTTCAGTGTCTGCAATACATATTTCCCAGTTCAAAGTTAGTGATTGTTCTTTATGTGATGTATTGCCGAATACTTCTGACTAAGCCAGTGATAGCTGTACTTTTTACTACTGAAAATTCCGCTCACTAAAAAAAAAAAAAAATGCTAACTATAAGTGTCGCAGCAAAATCAGTATTTCGTGATTATAGAACTCCATTATTCTTTTGGAGTTATATTATTACGTAATTTAACAGGTACGTTTGTAGAAAACATTACAAATAACTTTTTAAAGTATTATGCATAAAAATATATTTCTCAGTTGACATTAATTTCAATACATTCAGACAAGCGAGATTGCTGTTCTTTAATTTTATCAGAAACGTAGTCGTTTCCAACTGTCTACGACGTTAGTTGGGAAAATTTCATCCTTTCAGGTCAACTAAATTTGTATCTGGGCAACAGAATTTTTTTTTTTTTGTGGTAGTTTACTAATACACAGCGTCACCGATTCAGATCCGGTCCAACTGTCTCTGTGGACTAGTGAGAGGAGATTCAAAGCAACGGCTGAATAATAGCAGAGCATAGCACTTTGAAGGTGTGGCAGTGGAACTTTAAGTTCCGTGCCACCCTCCGACGGTGGAAGTACAGAGGAGGGGTACAGTAATGCGCCAGCTTTATGGTCAAGGAAAAAAGTGGCTGGACGAGAACAGGCCACTGCTAGTGACTGTACGGAAACGGACAGAAAAACGTGGACGTACTGGGCTATCGTCAGTCGAGCCCGAATCCGAGTTCTCCAGGATAGTGAGCGGAACGGTGTATCGGTTCCAGCGCCGTGGAACTGTGGTGCCGATTATTTGTAGTCCAGCGACCGTGTCACGGAGGGCGTCCATTTTACTGTACAGAGCAATAGCATTTACGAACTGCATCTTTACGTATTGGGGAATTATGTTCCGAGAATGGGCTTAAAATGGGGCATGTTACTGAAATTGGCAGTAGTAAATAAGTCATTCATAATATTTAACAGTAGTCACTTCACTTTCTTCGCCTGACGCTGTACAATAAGCGTGCAGTGGTACGAAGATGTCTTTAATTTGGCTTTAGATGGGTTCACAATCCTACCAGCTAAAAATATGATGTGTAACCATATCACAATTCTGTTCCTAGATGTCGCAGCTATCTGCTTGATGGAAACATTCACGAAATCTATTGACTTACCTGGCAGCAGGGCAAATAATGGTGGTAGTGTTAACTAGGATGTGCCAGTGGCATGTTCCGGCGGCTGGAAGGCCTATCAGGGAAGATGGGGATGCTACGGAGAGAGACAAAGGTAAAGACGATTACGGTTTAACGTTCTGTTGATGACGCAGTCGCTAAATACAGTGTATCGAAAAATAGTCTTGCTGTGAACGGAAAACGTAGGAAGGATGAAAGGGATGCGAAGAGAGCAAGGTTCAGAGGAAGGTCAACAAAATCCACAGTCACAGAACTGAGTTTGCATATAGTTCGTGTGAAGATTTGCCAGTGACACTGCGTAACCTCTAGCGGTTATGAAAAACTGAATTCCAGTTAGTGTTTGTTTGAAGGAGTTTAGTACTGGAGAGATTTAGAACCAGGGGGCGCAACAGCAATCGTTTTCAAGCTTATCGAAAGTCTGAAGTCGATGTTCCGTGACGACGCTTTATGTGAATTTTTTTATGTTTTTATAGTTGATACCAGAGTCATAAATTTGTTGAGTGAAAGCGACGTTTTTCGACTAAGACTGTAGTTCTATTAGGCCCTCTCGTTGGCCACGTCAAATGAATACGCAGTAGGCTTCTACATAACACTGAATTACTTTTTGCACATGATCTTGCCTAGAAGAGGTTTTAATAAAGTTAAGATTAGTCTTGAAGGAAAACTGTAGCCCACTTCATTTCATGCCAGTAATGCACTAGTGCCATTGAGTAGTGATAGCTATGAGGATGAAACGGTGTAAGGTTTTTTTAGTAGGTAACTGATTCTTATTGAAAGTGCTTCCTGAATTTATTTCTTCTCTTCTGTGGGTCCTGGTTTGAAGTGTAATGTAACCAGGAAAGGAAGATGTAATCTGCAGGTGCGAATTAAATAGATGAAACACATGAAGCTTTATTTCACCCAATAGAATGTTATGATATGATCATCCATGTCTCGTGTATTACAAAGGAGCTTGTGATGAAATCTATTGGAAAAAGGGAAAGCTGCCGACCTGGGATCACCACTTCATTGCACCTCGTTACGTTGATATATCTTTCGTCGGTCTAAAGGTTGACTGAGCAGCTTATCAAAGGCATCGAGCACGTTTTAGGAAAACAAAATGAGACTTTAACATACCTTCATAAGTACAGTTGGACGAGGATCGGACACGAAATTAATCACAGTGTTTATGAAGAACCATTCCGGGACTTGCCTGGTCTAGGAAATCTCTGCAAACCTAAATCAGGAAGTCTGACTTGTGACTTGAACCTTGATGCCTCTGCATGTAAGTTGAGTGTCAAAAGTACAGCACAAATTCACGTCTCCCGGTACACGCACCCACGGGGGAAGACCGTGATCCCCGACAGCGGCAGCGTTAGTGGATAACAATCACACTAGCTTCAGGAAATTTTGGGTACCTGATTTCAAACAGGGATAACAATCAAGAATAACTTGTGGGCACATGCAAAGGTTCTGCCTCTGTAAAATGTAATTTGTGTTTCTCAGGAAACTGACGAATTACGGAGGTAAGGGAATAATTTACAATATATATGTTGTTGTTGTGGTCTTCAGTCCTGAGACTGGTTTGATGCAGCTCTCCATGCTACTCTATCCTGTGCAAGCTTCTTCATCTCCCAGTACCTACTGCATCCTACATCCTTCTGAATCTGCTTAGTGTATTCATCTCTTGGTCTCCCCCTACGATTTTTACCCTCCACGCTACCCTCCAATACTAAATTGGTGATCCCTTGATGCCTCAGAACATGTCCTACCAACCGATCCCTTCTTCTGGTCAAGTTGTGCCACAAACTTCTCTTCTCCCCAATCCTATTCAATACTTCCTCATTAGTTACGTGATCTACCCATCTAATCTTCAGCATTCTTCTGTAGCACCACATTTCGAAAGCTTCTATTCTCTTCTTGTCCAAACTATTTATCGTCCATGTTTCGCTTCCATACATGGCTACACTCCATACAAATACTTTCAGAAATGACTTCCTGACACTTAAATCTATACTCGATGTTAACAAATTTCTCTTCTTCAGAAACGCTTTCCTTGCCATTGCCAGTCTACATTTTATATCCTCTCTACTTCGACCATCATCAGTTATTTTGCTCCCCAAATAGCAAAACACCTTTACTACTTTAAGTGTCTCATTTCCTAATCTAATACCCTCAACATCACCCGACTTAATTCGACTACATTCCATTATCCTCGTTTTGCTTTTGTTGATGTTCATCTTATATCCTCCTTTCAAGACACTGTCCATTCCGTTCAACTGCTCTTCCAAGTCTTTTGCTGTCTCTGACAGAATTACAATGTCAGCGGCGAACCTCAAAGATTTTATTTCTTCTCCATGGATTTTAATACCTACTCCGAATTTTTCCTTTGTTTCCTTTACTGGTTGCTCAATATACAGATTGAATAACATCGGGGAGAGGCTACAACCCTGTCTTACTCCCTTCCCAACCACTGCTTGCCTTTCATGTCCCTCGACTCTTATAACTGCCATCTGGTTTCTGTACAAATTGTAAATAACCTTTCGCTCCCGGTATTTTACCCCTGCCACCTTTAGAATTTGAAAGAGAGTATTCCAGTCAACATTGTCAAAAGCTTTCTCTAAGTCTACAAATGCTAGAAACGTAGGTTTGCCTTTCCTTAATCCTTTCCTTAATCTTAATCATATATATATATATATATATATATATATATATATATATATATATATATATATATGAACAATTTTCGAATAATAATGACAGTATTTCAAGAACGAAACTATAATGAAATATATCATTCTTTACCGTCTACCATGCGTGTGGAAGAGACAATGAAAGATAGTGAAAGAAATATTCATCACAGAAGTACATTTGTGATGGTAAAGAATAGTAATGAGTGGATTCTCTTTGAAAATAAGGAATAACGAAAATACGAGTTCCATAGAATGATTTAATCACTTAGTATAGCCGTTGCTTTAAAAATCACAATAAAAAAAACAAAAGGAGGAATGCATAAAATCGAGAATAAGCTACCGAATTTCATAACCGAAAAACAAAAGTAGGAAATAGAAGAGCCTTAACTGACGAGCAAATCAAACTGTCCGCTGAACTGCAGATATAAGAGAGCTAACTAGCGCAGAAGTGTAGAATTTCGTTCAGTGAGAAAAATCTGCTGTTATCAAGAGTTAGGAAAGATTTTCCTGAGATTACACTTTCTGCGCAGTGAATGTGTGGCGTAGAATTTGGTACAAGAGAAAATGAAGAGACTCGACAAATGTTGGATGTGAACCTGCAAAATAATGAAAACTAAGTGGTCACAAACTATGACTGGAGGCATCATATAGAATCTGTGAAAAATTAACGCATGCCACAGGTTGCTGCTGTAGGTGCTGAAGTTGTTACTGTTGAACAGATTTGATATTGCAGGTAACACCTGATTTCGAAAGGAGAAATCGATTAATTGCTTATCATATTCTCACGTAACTATAAACGCATCAATAACAATACGCCAGACTTTAATATAAAGTGTCGTAGCACGGTCAGGAACCAGCAGTGAAAGTAATAACACTGGCGGACAATAAAAATGTTTCGGGCTATAAAATAGTCAATTCTTACGTATTTCGATTTGCTGTTTTAAAAGATTACCATAAAAATGACAGATTAGGTCTTTCTTTGGAGGTAAAGTGACATTTCATTTTTGTAGTCAACATTTTCGGTTCGGGGAAATTTTGTTTTTGGAGTTGGTACACCTGTCCAAAACAAAAAAATAAATGCTGTTTGTAAGTCATAAGCATAGATACTGTTGCTGTGACTGTTAGTTTCATATAGTTTCTGCCGTAATTAAAACAGAATTTCTGGTTTGAGAGTGCTTTTGTAGTGTAAAATTCATAAAAAAGCCACGAAAATAAGGTGAATAATTTTTGTTACATTTGTGGTGAAATAACATTTTCCTCACAGAAACGCAATCTGACGCTTCTTGTGAAGACTGCCTATCAGCATTATTTCGGTATGAAAGTTGGGGACCAGGATAAGTCTTGGGCTCCACATCTATGTTGCAATGCATGTTCAATTACATTGCAAAAATGGGTGGAAAATAAAAAAAAACGATCTATGGCTTTTTATGTGCCTATGGTTTGGCGGGAGCCTACAAACCATGCAGGTGACAGATTTTCTGTTTGACTCCACCTATAAAGGCAAAATTTTCTATAAAGGAAAGAACAGTTCAGTACCCGAATCTTCGATTAGCTATTTAACCCATGTCGCATTCAGATAGTTCACTAGTTCCCACTCCACCCGACAATTGTGTGTTTGCAGTAGAAAATGAAGATGATGTGGAGCAAGAAGAAGAACCAAACAAGCCTTCCACGTCACGTGCCCCTGATCTTGAGGGAAAATATGATAAACCGCACAGACTAAGCCAAGCGGAATTGAATGATCTCATTAGGGACCTCAGCCTGTCAAAGGAGAAGGCAAAAGTTCTTGGTCTCGAATGCGGCAATGGAATCTTATTGAAAGTGATGTCACAGTTTAATCATGATCCATGGAGGCTCTTCGTAGACTCCTTCAAGCTTACTCTGAAAGCTGTGTTACTTCACAATGGCAACTGTATTTCTTCTATACCTGTTGTCATGCAGTTCACATGAAGGAGACATGCAAATATGACAGTCCTCTTGGACTCTATCAAACATCAAGAACACACATGGAAAATCTATGGTGATCTAAAAGTTATTGCCGTAGTCTTAGCAATGTAACTGGGGCACACAAAACACTGCTGCTTCTTACGTACGTGAAACAGTGGGGATAGAAAATCGCATTATGTTAAAGCAGACTGGCCTGCAAGAAATCTTAACTCTAGCGAGAAAAATGTGGTTGCCGAGCCTCTTGTAGACCTAAAGATTTTTCTTCCGCCTCTGCGTATCAAGCTGGATTTAAAGAAAAATTTTCTGAAACATATGAACCAAAAAGGACGCTTCTTTGAGTACATAAGAGAGAAATTTCCGAAATTAAGTGATGCAAAAGTGAAGGAAGGTATTTTTATCGGGCCATAAATTCGAGAACTTGAAAAGGGTTCTACGTTGGACCAAGTTTTGCAGGGGAAAGAAAAGGAAGCTTTGGAAGCCTTCAAAGGAGTTGTCCGTCGATTTTTAGGCAGCAAAAGGGATGATAACTACTGTCATTTGGTGACAGTGCTCCTGCAATCTACCATAACCTTGGATGCAACATGTCCCTTAAAATCCATTTTCTCCACTCTCACGTAGACTTTTTTCCTCCTAGTTGTGGAGCTGTGAGTGATGAACATGGAGAAAGTTCCATCAGGACATTTCTGTTATGAAACAAAAATACCAGAGCCATTGGAATGAAGCAATGCTTGCGGAATACTGTTGGTCTTTGTGTAGGGATGCTCCTGTACTCTGTTACAAGAGGCAAGCTAAAACACGACGATCTCATGCTGCCACCATCTGATTCTCTTCAAACTCAACGATCTGCAACGTATTCTTCCAGCGATTTAGAACTCCTAAAATGTAATCACTATTTTTAAAAATTCGGATACACATTCAATTTTGTTAGCGTATGTAATTAAAGTTTATCTTTTACTCTTAATCAGTAAATATGAAACACTTTCAACTAGCGTGTATCACAGAAACTAGAACCAAGGGAAATTTTTCATTGTCATATTCGTTTTTCTCGGCCCAAAATAGATATGGATTGACTCATGAAGCGCAGGAAACATTCATTTTATTTATTTATTTATTTATTTTCTTTTTTTTACCAGTGTAATTGTAGAGAATTTTTGCCAAAGTGCCATGGTAACTGCAGAGTAAACGTGGCAAGGTTCAGTGTCAGATGCATTACGCTTTTGCGCAGAGTAAGCACAGGTATTGGTTATTTCTAAAAATTAATTAAACTCTGTGTGAGAGCTCATGCTCTTATTTCTTTACGTTCTTGCTGGGAAAAATTGGTGAGTTATTCCACCTTATGCAAAACACTGTATGCTTGTTTCACTTTTCTCAAACACGTTTCAGATCTATCGTCAGCAGGATATTTATTTTACAGTCTTAAAACTGTTACAATACTGTAACTTTTGAATTTCGATGTAAAAATGTTTACATACATGTGGAGTGATACTTAGGCATCAGTTTTCCGTTGGTTTACATTATACCTTACATGATCTTAATAAGCTGCATTTACGTTGGTAGATTTGTAACTTCTCACAGTATGTCACCAGCAAAGCAAAACAAATGGTTTCTGTTTTCTGTTTCTATTCCATTTCACAACTCCTGTTATTTACGTTGTTATGATTTTTGGATCTTCTAGCCATTATTCTCGTTATTTACTATGTGTTATGGCACTTACTTTGTTTATAACAGAAGTTCAGAAGTTCCATATGCACTTTATTTATTTTATCACAATACGTATGGTTTCTGTCGTTTAGCGTGTTATTGCGGCTGTTTGTTGTTCATTCGTTTCGCTGCGCGTTTGTTTGATGGGTAAAGAGCGAATTTCATAGTATTTACTGACGTTCAGGAACTCTCTCTCTCTCTCACTTTGTGCGTGTGTGTGTATGTGTGTGTGTGTGTGTGTGTGTGTGTGTGTGTGTGTGTAAGAGAGAGAGAGAGAGAGACAGAGACTCTTAAAGTTACTAGGAGACACACCTGCAGCAAACGTACAGGAATTATCAACCATTTTCAGGCCTATCACAGAACAATCTTTATACCCAACAAGAAGGACAACCAATGGGGTCACCAATAAACACCACATACCAAAACATATTCGTGAACGACGACAAAAACAAGTATTTTTTTTACAAAATTGTGAAACCAAAGCATGTAAGGTAAAATAGTGGTACCGGTACGTAGATGGTGTAATTTGCGTAATAGATAAACTATACACTCGTATAGAAGAGCCGCAAGACGACATAAATATTACCCATCCACAAATACATTTCCCCACTGACACAGAAGTAGATCAAAGACCGCGACATACACAATAAAAACAATAAACATGCATTCACAATATACAGAAAACCTACCACGACCAGTACAATCATCCACAATGAATTTAATCATCCCGCAACACATAAGCATTCATTATACAAACTGAACAGAATATCTATGAAATGAAGTGACTACGTAGAAGAACTAAACACAATCAAGCATATAGCACTGGAGAATGGCTATGATAGAAAGACAATAGATAAAATAAAAACAAAATACAGAAGCAGACAATATATAATCATAAAACTCAAACGCAACACGATACACTACAAATTAACAGTCAGTAAGCAACAAACGGCACATGATGACACAGAACAACAAAACCACACACTAAAACATGGGGACTCAACATAGCATACAGAATAAACAATACGGAACAAACTGGGCAGGCAAACTACTAACAATGACAAATGTGGCCAATCTGGCATTTACCAATAAACCTGTAGTTACAGTCAATCTATATTCATGGGGCAAACAAGCAGGAATTTTTAGGACCAGATACACAGAGCATCTAAGGGCATTCAAGTTAACAACTCCCGCTTAACATTCGCAGACCATCCAAAGATAGAGAATCACCATCCAGTAAACACAGAAAATGATCTGGAAGTTTTTAAAACTAGTAATAGCCTACACCAAAAATTAACAATAGAAGAAAATTATAGTATACGATAATCAACAGCCCAAGAAAGGACGTACTAAATGAATATACATCACTCTGCAGTAAAACACTACTTGCCACAGCAGAAAAATTGTAAAAATAACAACTCCCCCCCTCTCCCTCCTTCACACACACACACACACACACACACACACACACACGCGCGCGCGCGCTTAAGCTTTTGAATATAAATAATGTGCAACGAAACAGATGAACAACAAAGAGCCCCAAAAACACGCTAGATTACAACAGAAAACTTTTTTGTTGTGTCATAAACAAAATAAAAATGCAGAACTTCCATTACAAAGAAAATAAGTGCCGTAATACATCGCAAATAACGCTAATAAAGCTAAAAGAATCAAAAATCGTTGGTAACAAGATAAATAACGCGGGTTTCGATACGAAATGGAAACGAAAAAGAATACAGAAACTAATTCGTTGTGCACATGACAGGGTGTAAAAAAACGTAAGGTTGGTACCACTCTACCAACATAAATGTAACTTGCGACATGTTAGCATCATATAAGAGATGTACAAAACTGTATAAATATTTATTCATCACACCTGTATTCTAGGCCTAAATTTCTGCACACTAAGAACAAGCATTATTTCGTGTATCAGTTACGTGACATGTTTAATTAAGTACAAATGTAAATCAGTGCAAAACTGAGGCCTAGATATCACTTCATATATGTGTATAAATATTTTCAGTCTGAAATTCAAATGTTACTGTATTACAATAATTTTAAGACTGAAAAACGAGTATATCTCACTGACGACAGTACAGAAACTTGTTTGGGAAAATTAAAACGAACAAACAGTGTCTTGCATAAGGCGGAATATCTCACCAACTTATCCAATACTAATTGATGATAATTTAGTTGTGTGTGAGTATGTTAATTGATGATAACTGAGTTGTGTGTGAGTACGTGTGTGTGTGTGTGTGTGTGTGTGTGTGTGTGTGTGTGTGTCTGTGACAGAGAGAGAGAGAGAGAGAAAGTTTTTTTTTTTGGGGTGGGGGAGGGGGGGGGAGCAGGAAGAAGGAAATATAAGGTAATTCCCTGTCATAGTGATTACAGATTTTCTGTAGCAGACAACGTAGTTCGAGAATCTTCGAAAGCTTGTCTGTAAAATTCGCATTTTGTCCGTGTATCTAATAGCAAAATTCATATCATGTGATTGCTTCGTAGGCTCTAAGCTACTGATACGTAATTGGAGGCGGTGTTTGTAATTCAAAGTACATCATACAGAAGCATAATAGTAGGATCTATGAGCTAAGAGACTGCTTGAGTTTTAGATGGCTGAACTGCTGCGTGACAGCAGAGAGAAACAATAAATATCTGCTGTACAATTCTTGCATAGTGGATGTCGTTCAGCGCATCCGAAGCTGATATCAGTGCCACATGCCAGTGTGATGCTGCTGGAGGTAACAGTTTCTAATCCTGGGGATGGAAGAAAATTTCGCTACCGGTATTTGGCCAACAATCGAAAGAAGTCAGTGACCTAGAGCTAAACATTCATCGACATCAGTCATCAGAGATAGAGATGAGGTAGAATTGAACAAAGACGGGGAAAGAAATGGCCATAGTGTTAAAAAAAATGTTCTGGGTTAAACTACAAGCGTTTCATTGACTCCTGAAGTGGCAGCATGTTGTTCTGTTCGTGGTTATCGGTCCGTCAGATGAGGACGTTACGTGCGATGGTTCTCGTCCTGCCATTCAAGGATATGCCTGTGTGCCACTAGTAGACTTAAAACGTCCGATTCATTCCATACTCATCCATAACATCACAAATACTTGAGTGCTTTGCGCAAGCATTCTTCCGTTATTTACACGATACAGATGCACACATGACACGTAACAATACAGAAGAAGGCAGCGGACAACCATTTGCACTAGCGAATGTGGCTAGGGAGTATGAATTAGTAACTGGGATTGGCCTGTCATGGATTACAGTGCTTTTTAGCATCGTCCTAAAAATGTGTATGACGCTCCCTGTCACACAGACATCACATTCTCAGCGAGCCAATAAATTTTCTCGATCCGGGGAAAGTTATTTTTATTTAATGGCACAGTGGGAAGGCACAGGTTTCGATAAGTCGATAAAGGCGAATGCTGGGATGTTTCCTTTGAAAAGGAACATGGGTCACCTCTCTTACCTTTCTTGTATATACTTACACGTCTTTAGTGCGACAGCCGTCGTCGAAATCTTAGAACCTAATGTTTCTTACTTTTTCTAATGTGCTATCGGAAACGGAAACAGCTGATAGAAAGTATTGTATACTCTGTATACTGCATTAATTACCGTATTGCGACCGGTTTGGCGTTTGTTTACAAGTCTAGATAAGGGCAGACAAGCTGTCAAGTGTTCAAGTGTCGTCTTTCCGACTGAAGGCAACAGTTTTTCCCCTGCAGCCGCGTTTTAACAACCGCTGATAAACGACAGAAAGACAAGGTATTTAAGCGGCGAACAGTCTTCCTTAATGACTCGTTCCAAGGATAAACGGCTTGCCCTGCTTATATAATGTACAGTATTGTTATGTCTGAAATGAGATGACTACATTTCGAAATTATATGAACTGGGGAGGAAATCGACAGCACCCGTTTCAAAGAAACCACCCAAGCTTTGACTTTGTCTCTTGGGAAACCTATGGAAATCACGAATATGTATGGTTGCGCCAAAATTTGAATACAACTTAGCTCGACATTCAGTCGGCTCAACAACAGCGCCACGTACTTGGTCGAGTATGCTAGGTCCTGACTGCAGATTACTATTGTCATTTATCTGTTGGAGGGAACCCTGGAGTTACAACACTTCTCGATATTGATTCTTAGAGGAATGAACCGATAGGTGTAAAGGTATACTCCAGAATACCTCAAGGAAGTTTACAGTTATATGTTATAGTGGAAGTGGAAGTTTCAGAGAAAGTATACCATCAGTTAGGTGATAGTACACCCTCACTGACCCATTTAGTGAAAGTGGAATACTGATTCCAGTTCTGTCAAACAATACACATTGACTAGGGATAGTGCACTAGTACTAGTGAATGTATACTTTCACCGCCAAGAGGTAAGGAATGTGAACCATGGCTGTAATAACAAAACAGTCGTACTTCGAAAGTTGCATCTATCACCTATAGTTTGAAAACATAGTCTGTTACGTAAAACTCATTTACTGCAGCAAAGACGTGTACCGAGGTACTTTGAGTTGCAGAACACATTTCCCTTTTTGCAAAAGCCTCTCAGAGTGTGACAATTTTGCATATGGGTAGCATATAGATGGGTGACCATCCGGTTGCCGAGCGCTGTTGGCAAACGGGATGTACTCAGCCCTTGTGAGGCAAACTGAGGAGCTACTTGATTGACAAGTAGCAGCTCCAGTCTTGTAAAATGACTAAACGACCGGGAGAGCGGTGTGATGACCACATGCGCCTCCATATCCACATCCACATCCAGTGACGCCTGTGGGCTAAGGATGACACGGCGGCCGGTTGTTACTGTTGGGCCTTCATTAACAGTTCGGGAGGAATCTAGTTTTTAGTAGTAGTAGCAGCAGTAGTAGTAGTAGTAGTAGTAGTACTAGCAGTAGTAGCGGTGATGGTGACGGCGACATTGGTCATATACAAAGCACTGGCAGCCTGACGTCTACCAGCTTCTGTCAGCTCAGAAGTAAGGAGCGTGCAAATATTTTCTTTTGGTTCATTTAAAATGGGGGCGCAAGGGGTGGGTAAAACAAATGTCTCTAGAAGGAATGATGCAGAGGAAGCATGTTTTGTAATGAGCGTGTACCCTCAATGGAATGGACAGTGTCTTGAAAGGAGGATATGAGATGAACATCAATAAAAGCAAAACAAGGATAATGGAATGTAGTCGAATTAAGTCGGGTGATGCTGAGGGAATTAGATTAGGAAATGAGACACTTAAAGTAGTAAAGGAGTTTTGCTATTTGGGGAGCAAAATAACTGACGATGGTCGAAGTAGAGAGGATATAAAATGTAGACTGGCAATGGCAAGGAAAGCGTTTCTGAAGAAGAGAAATTTGTTGACATCGAGTACAGATTTAAGTGTCAGGAAGTCGTTTCTGAAAGTATTTGTATGGCGTGTAGCCATGTATTGAAGTGAAACATGGACAATAAATAGTTTGGACAAGAAGAGAATAGAAGCTTTCGAAATGTGGTGCTACAGAAGAATGTTGAAGATTAGGTGGGTAGATCACGTAACTAATGAGGAGGTATTGAATAGGATTGGGGAGAAGAGAAGTTTGTGGCACAACTTGACTAGCAGAAGGGATCGGTTGGTAGGACATGTCCTAAGGCATCAAGGGACCACAAATTTAGCATTGGAGGGCAGCGTGGAGGGTAAAAAACGTAGAGGGAGACCAAGAGATGAATACACTAAGCAGATTCAGAAGGCTGTAGGTTGCAGTAAGTACTGGGAGATGAAGGAGCTTGCACAGGATAGATTAGCATGGAGAGCTGCATCAAACCAGTCTCAGGACTGAAGACCACAACAACGACCACCCTCAATGTGGACAGTTGGCTTTCTTCTCTGAGAATGAAAAATAAGTGGTTGTTAAGAATAAGCAATACCAACTGTCCCATTCACTCCTAAGTCTGTGGTTAAACAAAACACGTATATAAACAAAATATCATTTACCTTCGTCATTTTAAAAATGAAAGTTTTCAAAGAAAATTCTTTTCAATTGCAAGCCTTAGTTAGGCGCCAATATTGACGATGGTGGAGAGAGGGGAGGAGATAATAGTGAGTATTTGACTGCACCCTGAGGTAACAGTCTCTGACACGTTGGGATCCACTGTTCTAGATGAACATGGAAGAAGCTGCTAAACCATGGAGGCTGCATAGGGAACGGTTATTACTGCGGCTCGCAGATTAGATGCAGAAATGGCAAACAAGCAAGCTGTATGTGAGGCAAACCACATCGAGTACACTTTTAAGAACGCATATCATATACGTTATCAAAACTCGACACATTATTGGTTTTCGTAATAAACAGTATCCCGTAATTTTTATATATATTTTTCATTATACAAAATACAGCAGGGAATAACGAGTGCTTTCACGCATGCTTTTCCCAAACTTCTACTCGACGTATTCTGCCGTTCCTGTCAGCGTACCTAAGCCATTGTTGACATCTCTTCACGTAACTGACTTCTTATCTTCTACATACCCGAGGCCTGTTAACGTAGGTGCAGAAATTTCGGTAACTATATACAAATGAGATTCGCGGCTGGTAATGACGTCACACATGGCACGAATTTTCTCCTGGCGCCTCTTGCAATCTTCAGCGGATAGATGTTCGTAAATTTCAACGCCGTATGATGCTACCGCAGAGATAAGCTGATGAGGCCTCTGTCATCTGCTGTAAACATGAGTAACTCCAGGAATTACATTTCGAAAACTAATGAATATCCGTATCGTTGTGTTGTTCTGTTTGCTGGTCTATCCTGTATAGAACTCTTCGTCTGTAAATAACCACTGCAACCTGCATCCATCTGGATCTGCTTACTGTATTCACGCCTAGGCCCATCCTAAACAATTTTTACCCTCTGCACTTCCCTCCATTATCACATGCCTATTTCTTGTTGTTTCAGGATGTCTACTTTCAACCTCTTCCTTCTTCTAATTAAATTGTGCCATAAACTGCTTTTTGCCCAGTTCCATTCAGGTCATTCTCGGGGCTACCACCCCCATAGGAAGAACGAGCTACTGGCGACAGAGCTAGGGGATGTGGAGTGGCTGTTTTCGTCGATGACAGACGCCACTCAACTCTTGTCCCTCTAGCCAGTCACACAAGCAGTTGCTGTGGATTTTCTCTCATCAGTTAAAATCATAGTGTGTTCTTTGTATATTTCACTCAATGAACCGCTGGATGCAGATACACTGACAGAACTCGTCCAGGCTCTCCCCTGCCCGTTTCTCCTAGTGAGTGACTTCAGTGCACACATTTACTATGGGGCTTGGCTACTATTTGCTCCAGGGGTCGAATTATCGAGCACCTCTTCCATTCAGAGAATATCTACCATTTGAAATCCGTTCAGACACCCTTTCTCACAGATAAAGGGTCATCTTTAGCCACTAACTTTGTTTTTGCTCCCCAGATACTGCAGATTCGGTTCAGTGGGAAGTGGCCACAAATTTCCATTTCAGTAACCACTTTCTGGTGTCGATTCGTGTGCTGACTCTTAAGGTGGTCGTTAGGAGACCGCGAAGTTGGGTGGTTCAAAGGCCAAAGTGGTTGAGATACAGTCAGTAGGCCATTTTCGAACCACAGGATTGTGCCCAGGAAATGATAGACCATATCACCTCTGAGATCCAACGAGCTGCCACAGCTTTCATTTCCTCGCGTAGCAACCATCTGAGACTATGTCCGGTCCCTTGGTGGAATGACGAATGTCGCTCGGGAGTCAGCGCGAGGCGCAGAGCTTTGCGGAATTTCAAAAACCATTCTACTACAAAAAAAAGAACCTTTGCGCCTTCAGATCTGCGAAAGAACAAGCGAGGCGAGTGTTAAAAGAACGGGAGAGGAACTGCCGGAAGGAATCCGCGAGTTCCATTAATCAGTCCAAGTCCATTGCGCTACTTTAGGACTCAATAAGGTGGATTTTAAGTAATGATAGACCATGTCCCCTTTTGCTCTTGTTAATAAATGGGGTCTTGGTGGATGTGCCAAAAGAAATGGCCCAGGTTTAAGCTGAACACATTTTTGCAGTCAGTGCATCTTCCAGATAAACTCCTGCATTCTAGGTGCTCTGTATAACTGTGGAAATGAGGAGGCTCCGCAGCTTCTTATTGTATAATGCTAACATCTACTGTCTTCAATTCTCCATGTGAGAATTGGAATCGGCTCTGCCCGCTGCCAGAGACACTGGCCCCGGACCTGATCAGCTTCATTATGCCATGCTCCGTCATCTGTGCCCTAAGGCCAAAGGCAAGCTTCTATCTTGTTCTAGCATATCTCATTTGATGGACAGTACCCACGAATTGAAAGGAGGCAATATTAATTCAGTTATGAAAACCAGGCAAGGATCTTACCGACCCTAACAGTGGTCAGAGTGCAGCCTTTAGCAGCTGTATGGGTAAGACTTTCCAGCGCATGGTCAACTACTGCCTCATTTGCCTCCTCGAATCCCAAAGCCATCTTTCCCGCTCTCAGTGCGGTTTCAGACGCTACAGTTGTGCCCTTGATAACTTAATTCTACTGGAGACAGCGATATAGAATTCCTTCTTACGATGAAACCATTTAGTTGGTGTGGTTTTTGGCCTTGAACCCCGTACGACGCCAATTGGAGGTACAACATCCTTCGCCACCTTCAAGAATGAAAACTACGTGGACATCTTATCCTTCCTCGAGGATCGCTGCTTTCGATATCGCGTTGATGATGCCTTGACTGTTCGCTATGTGCAGAAGAATGGGGTCCTCCGAGACCATGTACGCGTCACATTGTTTGCAATCGCTATCAACGGCATCTCCACTACAGTCAGGAGCCCTGTTACACGCTGATGTTCTACTCTTCATCCGATCTCACAACGAAAACGAAACAACTACAGGTGACCAGGAGGGGGCTTAAAGGTTGGGCCAATAAAACTGATTTTAGGTTCTTACCAGAGGTGACTACCATCGTCAGTTTTAACCGTGCTCGTCAATGTTTTTACCACACACAATATGGGACAGTATGTTTCATTTTAAGGGAACTCTGTGCCTTTTGGGCCTAATATTTGACTCGAAATTAACCTAGCTTCCGCATCTGAAAGATCTGCGAACAACGAACAAAAGACTTCAAATATTTTGAAATGGCTCAGTGGAAAGGCGTGGGGAGCTGACAGGTCCTGGCTCTTGAAGTTTTATAGAGTATTTGTCAGATCACGGTTACATTACGGCAGTGTAGTTTACGGATCAGACCGTAAATCCTGCCTCAAAATGTTAGACGCTGTCTACCATAAAGCTGGCCGGTGTGGCCGAGCGGTTCTAGGCGCTTCAGTCTAGAACCGCGCGACCGCTATGGTCGCAGGTTCGAATCCTGCCTCGGGCATGGATGTGTGTGATGTCCCTTGGTTAGCTAGGTTTAAGTAGTTCTAAGTTCTAGGGGATTGAGGACCTCAGATGCTAAGTCCCATAGTGCTCAGACCCGTTTGAACCATTTGTCCACCATAAGGGCATTCGGATATCGACTGAAGTCTATCTGACCAACCCTGTTCAGAGTCCGTGTACAGAGGCTGGTGAATCACCACTCTGAAATCGGTGGCAGCTCCTCAGCCATTGGGATTGAGTGCGGCAGTCCTTCCAACTTCGAGCTGCTGTTCAGCAATCGACTCCATGTGACCAACCCATTAAGAATACATGTTACTCACTGTCTCAAAGATCTGGATATATCAGACCTCCGAATACACAGCCAGGGATGAAGCAAACTGCCGTCTTGGCGTCTTCTGAGGCCCAAAGTGATTTTAAGGACATAGTACAAGAAAACTTGTACTACAGATTATGGTTTCACACTTTATTTGAAGCACGTACCACAATTTTCTCATTGTTTGAATGGAAGGACAGATCTAAGTCGAAATAAGGCCCCGGGAGTAGACAACATTTCATTAGAACTACTGACAGCCATGGGAGAACCAGTCCTGACAAAATTCTACCATCTGGTGAGCAAGATGTATGAGACAGGCGAAATACCGTCCGACTTCAAGAAGAATATAATAATTTCAACCTCAAAGAAAGCAGGAGTTGACAGATGTGAAAATTACCGAACTATCAGTTCAATAAGTCACGGCTGCAAAATACAAACGCGAATTCCTTGCAGACGAATGGAAAAACTGGTAGAAGCCGACCTCGGGTAGATCAGTTTGGATTCCGTAGAAATGTTGGAACACATGAGGCAATACTGACCCTACGACTTATCTTAGAAGATAGATTAAGGAAAGGCAAACCTCCATTTCTAGCATTTGTAGACTTAGAGAAAGCTTTTGACAATGTTGACTGGGATACTCTCTTTCAAGTTCTGAAGGTGGCAGCAGTAAAATATAGGGAGCGAAACGCTATTTACAATTTGTACAGAAACCATATGACAGTTATAAGAGTCGAGGGGCATTTAAGGGAAGCAGTGGTTGGGAAGGGAGTGAGACAGGGTTATACGCTGTAGGAATTAAAATCCGTGGACAAGAAATAAAAACTTTGGGGTTTGCTGATGACATTGTAATTCTGTCAGAGACAGCAAAGGACCTGGAAGAGCAGTTGAACGGAATGGACAGTGTCTTTAAACGAGAATATAAAATGAACATCAACAAAATCAAAACGAGAATAATGGACTGTACTCAAATTAAATCAAGTGATGCTCGGGTATTAGATTAGGAAATGAGGTGCTTAAAGTAGTAAAGGAGTTTTGCTATTTGAGGAGCAAAATAACTGATGATGGTCGAAGTAGAGTGAAAATAAAATGTAGACTGGCAATGGCAAGGAAAGTGTTTCTGAAGAAGAGAAATTTGTTGACATCAAGTATAGATTTAAGTGTCAGGAAGTCTTTTCTGAAAGTATTTGTATGGAATGTAGTCACGTATGGAAGTGAAACGTGGACGATTAATAGTTTAGACAAAAAGAGAATAGAAGCTTTCGAAATGTGATGCTACAGAAGGATGCTGAAGATTAGATGGGTAGATCACATAACTAACGAGGTGGTATTGAATAGAATTGGGGAGACGAGGAGTTTGTGGCACAATTTGACAAGAAGAAGGGCTCGGTTGATTGGACATGTTCTGAGGGATCAAGGGATCACCAATTTAGCATTGGAGGGCAGCGTGGAGGGTAAAAATCGTAAAGGGAGACCAAGAGATGAATACACTAAGCAAATTCAGAAGGATGTAGGTCGCAGTAGTTACTTGGAGATGTAGAAGCTTGCACAGGATAGAGTAGCTTGGAGAGCTGTATCAAACCAGTCTCTGGACTGAAAACAACAACAACAACAATAATAATAATAATAATATACGGAAGGCGTCTAGCAAGAGGATGCCCTCGTTTGTTCAGCTGTATTTTGACCGTTTCAGTTCCTAATCTAATTCTCTCTTGTTTAATTCGACTACATTCATTTACCTCTATTCAAGACACTATCCATTCCGTTCAGTTTATCTTCCAAGTCTTTTGTTGTCTGTGACAGAATTTCAGTGTCATCGGCAAGCCTCAAAGTTTTTATTACTTCTCCTTGTACTTTTCATATTTCTCCCTGGTTTCTTGCTCTATGTACAAATAGAATAACATCGCCAATAGTCTACAACCCTGTCCCACTCTCTAGTCAACCACTGCTTCCCTTTCATGTCCTTCGAATCTCATACCTGCAGTCTCTTCTTGTACGAGTTGTAAATAGCCATTCCCTCCCTGTATTTTATCGCTGTTACCTTCAAAATTTCAAAGTGTTTAGTCCAGTCGGCATTGCTGAAAGCTCTCTCCAAATCTATAAATTCTATAAATGTAGATTTGCCTTTCTTAAATCTGTCTTCTAAGATAATACGTAGGGTCAGTGTTGCCTTGTGTATTACTATATTTCTATGGAAACCAAACTGATTTTCCCGAGGTCGGCTTCTACCAGCTTTTCCGTTCTTCTGTAAATAATTCGTGTTTCTAGTTTGGAACCTGACTAAGTTCCCATAGGAAGTCTTTTTCCAGCGTAGGTCTTTTTTTTTTACTTTTTTAAATAAATCACTTTATTTCAAGATTTGGTTGTCAGCTAATTTCTGTCCCTTGGGTATTTTCAAGTGTTTCAGTTACTTGCATCACTGTAAAAAATGATTATCATACCTTTAGTAATGTATAATAATATCCTTAATAATATAGTAATCGTAACCTTAACAATGGTTTCTTGCAGTCATGGTAGTTACGGACACAACTATCTCACGTGTGTATTCTGTAAGTAAAAAGAGAAAAATACGACCTTTATACGGGTATCATTATTATTCCAGAGTCCAACACATCAGAATATTTTCTGAGGTGTTCGAATGAAACATTTAGATAACAGCATAGCCGAATGCTAGAGAGTGAAAGTCTATTATATATTCAAGATAACACATATAATGCTGACGAAAATAAGTTATGTAGTGGCTGCTATTGATGTTACTATATTGCCACTGAACGAAGAGAAAAGATAAATAGTAAAGAGAAAGACTGAAAAGCAACTTGACTTGTCTAGAAAGTATTACGCAGGGTGAGGCAACTAGGTATTTATTGAGAGTGAATAAATACGTCGAGGTGTGGTTTCAAGCCAAGTTATAGCGAGAAATATGGAGAATTAACTAGTAATTTTTATTATTTATGGTCGCCGAATTACGAAACCGGCTTTGTTTTTTCCCTAATGGAACTGTATACTTTTTTCTGTGGCATTTGAAAGAAGTTTATGAGAGAACTTCGACATAACATGTATGTGACAGTCAATTAGTATCGAGATAACAGCGCCGCGAACAACTGTCCCGCCATCAGGACAAGAGATTCCTCAAACGTCCACCCTATTGTATCTAACGTAAGCAAATATGTAACGCAGGTATGGTTCTCGTGTTCACGTGTGCGCTTGGAACCCGTCAATTTGTGTTCTGCTGTTGTAGCAATCAGGTAATATACTCGTAAACTTGTTGACACATTCAGAACGTATAAGACAGTGGAAAAAGTGAATATCGTTTATGGCGAATGTTGCCAAATTATTACAGCAACAGTCCGGTTGTATGTTGTCTATGCAGGCAGAAAATAAGTTCTGGAACCTAGAACCATGGAGAATAAAATATTCCAAGGACAGCAGTAACACAATGCAAATATCACAAAGATGCATCTGGAAAATACGAGGGGGATCAACCATGTGATTACGTTGCTCTGCGAACACTACATTTCATCGCATTTCATCGTCTTCACATTTCGCTGCATCTACGGATTCACGGCGATGACTTCCAGAGCGATTAAAGTTCTACGAATGTCATCAATGAAAACAGCAAAGTGATACGGCGTACCTATGCAAAATTTTGTTTAAGGAAGAAGCATGGTTTACAAACAAGGGGCAATCAGTTTTCGCATTATGCACTAATCGGTTGAAAATACACGCTGACTCAAAAACTGGATAAAAACAACTCTCTTTATCTATCAACATTTGGTGCGTGAAGATCCGCATCGTTGGTCCCTGTATTACTCATGGGAATCCTAATACACTCAGGTATCTCGAGTTCCTAAGATATGCTACTGCCGCAGTTATTGGAAGACATCCCACTGAACATAATCCAATTGTGTGATGCCAACATGATGGATGGTCCCTCCCATTCCGCTCTTCTAATGAGAGACTTTTAAGAAAACATTTGGAGAGAATTGGAACGGTCGTTCAGGAAACGCAAAATAAGTCTATTGCTCACCAAATTTAACACTTCTATGCTTTTGTCTGTGGAAAAAATTAAAACAGGGGGTCGATCAGGGAAAACCGAAGATTCCCAACGGCATGAAATGCCTAGTGAAGCGGGTCTGTGCTGTAACTCCAAACGTTATTCAACGTGCAAAATTGTTTCACCAGAATCACTTTATAGCGTGTAGCAATATTCAAGGTCAACGTTGTGAGCACTTTTATGACAAACGTGCTAGTAAACATACGAACCGTATCTGAGTTACGCGTTTGCTTACATTTGGTGTAATAGGACAGACGTTTGTGGAATCTCTTCTGCTGATGCCGGGACAGTACTTTGCGGCGCCGTTATCTTGATACTATCTGATCAAGTTCCGTACATGTCGTGTCGTTGAAGTTCCTTTAAAAGCCTCTTTAAAATGCCAAAGGAAAGGTGTATAGCTCCATTACAGAAAATAAAAAATAAAAAATAAATAAAAAATTAAAAAATTTAAAAAAAATTGCCGGTGCCGTAAACGATAAAAGTTACTTTCGAAAGGCAGGAAGTTCGACGTGTTTTCCAATATAACGTGGCGAAAACCTCACCTCTATATACTCGTATTTCTTCGTTATGGATATAGGATGTTCGGAAATTCCCGTTACAAACTTCCAGAACTTGTAGAGGGGAGTGAGTACATAATATTTTAAATAGGAACCCATGTCCGGCAGCGTACCGTTTCCGTTCTACGACGGTTTCAATTCAGATGAGTAACTCATTCACTTCTGCTTGAGGAATTGAATTCGACGTGACGCTGTAGAATTATTAGGTAACAATTCTAAATGAAGCATAACTAAATATCCATTTATCACTTAAGGACATTTGTTTATGTTGACTCTTAAACATTACTTGTTTACATTATACCAAAACAAAAAAGAACCCAACATACTGTACGTACAGAACAGTACTGATCCATTACAACAGCGGCTAGATGTGACGACATCCGACGCTGTTACAGACGTTGTACTTACGAAGCACGTTCTGGTACACACTTTCCGTCCCATCTGCTGTCTTTTCCCGTCCCATCTGCTGTCTTTTCAATTTATAGTGCAGCAGACGTGGTCGTGCTACACACCTAAACTGAAACGTTTTAGAGCGGAAAAGGTCCGCTTCCGGCCATGGGTTGCTATTCAAATACTATGTACCCACCCCCTTTCTAGAAGTCCTAGAAATTTGTAAAGGGAATTTCAGAACGTGCTGTATATTTGCTGTGGCCAGTCCTAGCTTCTCTCGCTTTCATGACTTTGATCGGAGCTCCATATGGATGATAATTTGCTCTGGCTGGAAACTGAGTAAGTAGGCAATTAAAAGAAAAAAAATCGAACTACAAGTCGGACGCGTGAAGGCGTTGTGCATTGCCTAGTAGAACTGAAAGTACTTACAGCTAACTAGGATAGATGAAAAATAACTAGCGATGATACTTGCGTCGAGTGAATTCTCTCTCTCTCTCTCTCTCTCTCTCTCTCTCTCTCTCTTTCTCGCTGCGACTAGTTCGTAAATCAGTCTCGTTAGAACTCAGGTTAAATTATCAATGTGATCCACACTACGCGAACATAGCCGAACGGAATTTCGTTCAGAACGGCAACTCCTGAGCCGGTTTGTACACATTAATATATACACTACTGGCCATTAAAATTGCTCCACCAAGAAGAAATGCAGATGATAAACGGGTATTCATTGGACAAATATATTATACTAGAACTGACATGTGATTACATTTTCACGCAATTTGGGTGCATAGATCTTGAGAAATCAGCACCCAGAACAACCACCTCTGGCCGTAATGGTTCAAATGGCTCTGAGCACTATGGGACTCAACTGTTGAGGTCATTAGTCCCCTAGAACTTAGAACTAGTTAAACCTAACTAACCTAAGGACATCACACACATCCATGCCCGAGGCAGGATTCGAACCTGCGACCGTAGCGGTCTCGCGGTTCCAGACTGCAGCGCCAGAACCGCGCGGCCACTTCGGCCGGCCCTCTGGCCGTAATAACGGCCTTGATACGCCTGGGCATTGAGTCAAACAGAGCTTGGATGGCGTGCACAGGTACAGCTGCTCATGCGACTTCAACACGATACCACAGTTCATCAAGAGTAGTGACTGGCGTATTGTGACGAGCCAGTTGCTCGGCCACCATCGACCAGACATTTTCAGTTGGTGATAGATTTGGAGAATGTGCTGGCCAGGGCAGCAATCGAACATTTTCTGTATCCAGAATGGCCCGTACAGGACCTGCAACATTCGGTCGTGCATTATCCGGCCGAAATGTAGGGTTTCGCAGGGACCGAATGAAGGGTAGAGCCACGGGTCGTAACACATCTAAAATGTAACGTCCACTGTTCAATGTGCCGTCAATGCGAACAAGAGGTGACCGAGACGTGTAACCAATGGCACCCCATAACATCACGCCGGGTGATACGCCAGTATGGCGATGACGCATACACGCTTGCAATGTGCGCTCACCGCGATGTCGCCAGACACGAATGCGACCATCATGATGCTGTGAAAAGAACCTGGATTCATCCGAAAAAATGACGTTTTGCCATTCGTGCACCCAGGTTCGTCGTTGAGTACACCATCGCAGGCGCTCCTGTCTGTGATGCAGCGTCAAGGGTAACCGAAGCCATGGTCTACGAGCTGATAGTCCATGCTGCTGCAAACGTCGTCGAACTGTTCATGCAGATGGTTGTTGTCCTGCAAACGTCCCCATCTGGTGACTTAGGGATCGAGATGTGGCTGCACGATCCGCTACAGCCATGCGGATACGATGCCTGCCGGCCGAAGTGGCCGTGCGGTTCTAGTCTGGAACCGCGAGACCGCCAAGGTCGCAGGTTCGAATCCTGCCTCGGGAATGGATGTGTGTGATGTCCTTAGGTTAGTTAGGTTTAACTAGTTCTATATTCTAGGGGACTAATGACCTCAGAAGTTGAGTCCCATAGTGCTCAGAGCCATTTGAACCATTTGATAAGATGCCTGTCATCTCGACTGCTAGTGATACGAGGCCGGTGGGATCCAGCACGGCGTTCCGTATTACCCTCCTGAACCCACCGATTCCATATTTTGCTAACAGTCACTTGATCTCGACCAAGCGTGCAGCGATGTCCCGATACGATAAACCGCAATCGCGATAGGCTACAATCCGACCTTTATCAAAGTCGGAAACGTGATGGTACGCATTTCTCCTCCTTACACGAGGCATCATAACAACGTTTCACCAGGCAACGCCGCTCAACTGCTGTTTATCTATAAGAAATCGGTTGGAAACTTTCCTCATGTCAGCACTTTGTAGGTGTCGCCACCGGCGCCAACCTTGTGTGAATGCCCTGAAAAGCTAATGATTTGCATATCACAGCATCTTCTTCCTGTCGGTTAAATTTCGCGTCAGTAGCACGTCATCTTCGTGGTGTAGCAATTTTAATGGCCAGTTGTGTATATGATAAGTCCTTAAGGCTTGAAAGAGGTTGTTTTAAGGTAATTAAACATTTTATAACTGGTTTCGGTACACAATTTGTTGCTTTTGTCCTGTTACTGCAATAAACGTTTAACGTTAGATGCGATTATTCTACGGCTACTGCTCTGTAGAGAAATTCACTACGGCCCAGAAAATACTTACCAGTGCTTTTGCCAACAGCAAGAAACAGTGTCTACAGATCCTCAAAGGCTCTTTAGTTGCATCGGAAACGGCGAGCAGACGGGTTGGAAATGAATGCGTGGGCGCCCAGCATGTTTGCCACGAGAAGTACGCCCCTGTTATTACGCTGCCGGCTGCAGCTGGTCGCTTCCTGGTCAGCCGCGCCGTGGCCCGTTATGTTGCCGCGCTAGTTCACGGGGAACCAGCGTCCGTCTATTATTACACAGTGCGCCTGCCGTCCTGAGTTATAGGCTCAGGAGCTGAGGCTCAGTATCTCGGCTTCCCGAAATGAGAGGCACATTTAGTTCTGGAGAGCATGCTCGCCATTCATCACTCATCTATTATTACTACAGGATGACTTAGTGAACAGCACGAAACAGACGGCCCCCTTACTGATTTACTTAAGCGCTTCATCAGAAACGAATGTACAATCGTCGGCAGAATTTGCAACTGTATAAAGGATGGATGCAGACGATATGAAACTCGTAGGGCACTTAGAAGACGACAAGTAAACGATAAGGTCTGCAGAGCGTTTGGCAGCGGAGCTCATAAACTGGGTGAAGTTAACTCCAGCGATAAAGTTTCAGAGGACGTTCAGAAACACTTCGCGAGCATTTTGTTATAAGGAAGCCATCGTCTCCGTTGGTTCACTATGGAGTAATTGCGCTTCCTTTGATTTATTTCCCAGTTAATGTCCACACGAGTATCTGTACTGCACTGTAAATATCTGTGAGAGAGTGCGAATGTCTGGTCTGGAATCAAACTTGTTCCATTCACTGGCGGTAGTTATTGTGGTCGACACGTAATGCTCATCCTACCCATCGCTCTGAAAACTGCCTTCGGTAGTGCTCGGTGCTGTCTCGGGTCTGATTTCCGGCAGTGTTAGATGTTCATTAACAACATACGACTACTGATGAATAGTTGCCCGATATACAGCTGATAAATGAATCCGATGAAAGAGCAACACAAAGACAGCTGCACTGAGCTGTTCCCGCAGCGATGGCAAACACTCCACAGTACTTTTGATAAGCTTCTTTCATATCATGGGTTACAGACACAAATTTATTAAAAGACGATTCTGTTTTCCACTTTGGTCGTATTACCATCAGTCACCTATTTCACATGCTCAGCTGATTCCAATGATGTGCCATTTTCAAGTGCTTACTCATAATATGTACGTCTGTCATTTAAACCTAAGACAAGAAAGCGGCGCACCAGGAAGAAATTATTGATATGGGACGCAAATCGGCAGATGCGAAGTACATGTAGAGACAAATGATTACAATTTCTGAACAATCTGATGATTTATTCAATAGAAAGAGTTTCACATATTGAGGAAGTCAGTAACAAAAATGTGTTCAAATGGCTGCAATCACTATGGGACTTAACATCTGAGGTCATCAGTCCCCTAGTCTTAGAACTACTTAAACCTAACTAACCTATGGATACCACACACATCCATGCCCGAGGCAGGATTCGAACCTGCGACCGTAGCAGCAGCGCGGTTCCGGACTGAAGCGCCTAAAAACCGCTCGGCCACAGCAGACAGCAGTCAGTAACACGTAGGTCCACCTTTGCTTCTTGTGAAAGCAGTTATTCGGCTTAGCATTGACTGACAGAGTTGGTGGATTTCCTCATGAGGGATATCATAGAAAATTCTGTCCTGTTGGTGCGTTAGATCGTCAAAATCTCGACCTGGTTGGAGAGCCCTGCCCGTTGTACTCCAAAGTTCTCAAGTGGGGAGAGAATCGGTGATCTTGCTGGCCAAGGTAGGGTTTGGCAAGCACGAAGACAAATAGTAGAAACCATAGCCGTATACGGGCGGACATTGCCTTGTTGAAATGTGAGCCAGGCTGGCTTCCCATAAAGGGCGACAAAACTAGGCATAGAATATCGTCGTCCTACAGCTGCGCTGTAGGGATGCCGCGGGTGACACCAAAAGGGGTCTTGCTATGAAATGAAATGGCGCATTAGACTATCACTCCTGGCTGTAGAATCGTAAGGCGGCCAACATCCAGACTGGTATCCCACCACTGTACGGAGCTTCTCTAGATATGTCTTCGGACTGTAATCTCATTGCCGGCCGAAGTGGCCGTGCGGTTCTAGGCGTTACAGTCTGGAGCCGAACGACCGCTACGGTCGCAGGTTCGAATCCTGCCTTGGGCATGGATGTGTGTGATGTCCTTAGGTTAGTTAGGTTTAATTAGTTCTAAGTTCTAGGCGACTGATGACCTCAGAAGTTCAGTTGCCTAGTGCTCAGAGCCATTTGAACCATTTTTGTAATCTCATTGACTAGAGTAGAATTGTGTTCAGTGATGAGTCCCGCTTCGAAATGAGTCTCGATGACCAGCGAAGACATGTCTGGGGAAGCCCCAAACATCAGTGAGGTAACAACCTGACTGTTGCCCCCATACGGCCCGACAGCCATGGGTGATGACCTGGGCTGCCACTTCTTTTCATAGCAGGAAGCCTTTGGTTGTCGTCTGCGGCACCCTTACAGCACAGCAGTAAGTCGACGATATTCTACGTCCTGTTTTGTTGCCCTTCACGGCAAGCCATCCTGGGCTTATATTTTAGCAAGATAGCGTCCACCCACAAACGGCGAGAGTTTCTATTGTTGGTCTTCGTGCTTGCCAAACGCTGTCTCGGCAAAAAGACCGCCACGTCTATCCGCAATTGAAAACGTTTCAAACATTATTGGCAGGACCCTCCAAT
This sequence comes from Schistocerca cancellata, assembly GCF_023864275.1. Taxonomy (NCBI): domain Eukaryota; kingdom Metazoa; phylum Arthropoda; class Insecta; order Orthoptera; family Acrididae; genus Schistocerca; species Schistocerca cancellata. The sequence goes on along the minus strand of NC_064627.1, from coordinate 469,004,691 downwards.
CAGCTCGGAATTGTGACGACAGTTGGACAGAATTTGGGAGGAGGAGGAGGAGGAGATTAGTTTTTAAGGTGCCGTCGACAACGAGGTCATTAGAGACGGAACACAAGCTCGGGTTAGGGACGGATGGAGAAGGAAATCAGCCGTGCCCTTCGAAAGGAACCATCCCGGCAGTTGCCGGAAGCGATTTAGGGAAGCCACGGAAAACCTAAATCTGGATGGCCGGAGGTGGGTTTGAACCGTCGTCCTCCCGAATGCGAGTCCAGTGTGTTACCACTGCGCCATCTCGCTCGGTACAGAATTTGGCACGATATCCTTCAGGGGTACATTTAGCAACTCTATCAATCAATGTGATGTTGAATAACTGTTTGAATAAGAGCCGAAGGTTATTGACTTGCTCAATTTGTGAAGCTCTTTCTCTTGAATAAATCATCCAATTTTTCTGAAATTGTGGTCATTTGTTCGTCTGTACACGTACGTCACATCTACCGATTTCCGTCCCATTCTGGAAATTCCTTCGTGGTGCATCTTTTTTTTGTCTTAAAATGTATAACTTTTGTCGTGGTAGATTCATATATATTGTACCTCGTTATGTAGTAAAGTAGTTGATTTTGGTTTGGTGCAGAGGGGGAATATGATCCTGCCCTAACTTCTAAAAGTCATTTTTTTTCTCCAACGTTTCTGACAACTTCAAAAATTGTCTACCAAAATTACGGCCAGTTGTGTCTGTTAAGACCTGAGTTACAGAAGTATTGATGTCACGTTAGAGTAGAGCCTTCAGACCCTCTCGTACGTCTCACCAGATATTCTTAGCGAGTTAACATTACTGTTTGCACAATATGTGAGTTGTAAATAAAAATAGTAATAATAGTAACTGTAGTAATGAAAATATAACACCCCACTAACATCAGCCTTATTTATATCGTGTTAATAATTTTCGTTTTGTGTTAACATGTTAATAGCAATGTATGGCAGCAAAACAGAAGAAATACAGCCTGGAGAAGAAGTTGAGAGGTCTTAGCGAAGGCGAAAGTAATATAAATGAGATGGAAGAAAAAAATAAGGCAGAACCAGATAGGGATAAGTAAAGCTGTGACTGTGTTGGAACTATGACAGCGATTACATCAGCGATCAGCACGAAGATTTTCTCCAGCACTAACAACGTTGATAACGAATGGGTAAAGTTCAAGAGCATTGTACAATACGCATTAAACAGATATGTGCGGATCAAAGTCGCGAGGTATGGTAGAGACGTGCCGTGGTTCGACAGCCATATTAGAAAACTGCTACGAGAGCAGAGAGCCTTAATGCAAATTTAAATGTATCCAAAGGCTCAGAGACAAACAAAACTTAAACGAAGCGGGAATTAGCGTAAAGAAAGCCATGCATGAAGCTTTCAACGAATCCGAAATTCTGCCCACCGATTTGACAGAAAATCCTAAGAAGTTTTGGCCTTATGTAAACTAAGTAAGCAGATGGAAGCCCTCTGTCCACTCCGTGACCATAATGGCAATGAAATGGAGGACGATGCAGAAAAGGCTTTCCATGAGGCTTTTCGCGGATGATGCTGTTACATACACAGAAGTCGCGACGCTAGAAGATTATAGAGAAATACAGGAAGACATGCAGGGGATCGATGCTTGGTGCAGGGAGTGGGAACTGACAAATAAATGCACATATCGAGAATACATAGGCAGAAAAAGACTTTATTGTATAATTGGACAATTGCAGAACAATCATTTGGAAACAGTTACTACCAAAAAATATCTGGCAGTATGCGTACAAAGAGATATGATGTGGAACGACCACATAAAATTAATCGCGAGTAAGGTAGATGCCAGAATAAGATTCATTGGAAGAGCCCTCAGAAAATGTAACTCATCAAGAAAGGAAGTATGTTATTAAACCCTCATTCGATCAGTACTTGAATATTGCTGGTCAGTATGGGTTCTGTACTGTAGATGCAGAGACAGTGGTTCGTTGTTGCAAAGAAGGAAAACAGCTTGGATATACCGAGAAGGAGCCTACGCCGATGATAGCATCTAGATGAGGTGCCCCTTGGAATGTGCAATTACAAACCGTCAACGTAATTCCAAAACAGAGGTTTACTACAATCTTTTCATTTACAAGGAAAGTATTGCTGTACTACTTTGTTTCTACATTCCGTGTAATGAGCGTGGTTAATCAGCTTTTTAGGGATCTACTATTTAACGCAGACTTCGAACCACCGTGCGACTTAGCACTTTTCACTGTAATAAATATTGCTGCTGGTGGAAGAAATAACTGTGAGAGAGAAACCACAGGACCAAACGGGAATCGAACTCCAGACTTGTGGATTCGTACTATGTCAATTTATCACTTAGACACCGAGTCAAAGAATTGATATGACAGGGGAAAATGAAAATGTTCGCCCCGCAAGCACGCCGTACTGTGGGTAGAAGGGTGCAGCTATGTGTGTGCGGTTCAAATGGCTCTGAGCACTATGGGACTTAACTTCTGAGGTCATCAGTCCCCTAGAACTTAGAACTACTTACACCTAACTAACCTAATGACATTACACACATCCATGCCCGAGGCAGGACTCAAACCTGCGACCGTAGGGGTAGCTCGGTTCCAGACTGTAGCACCTAGAACCGCTCGGCCACACCGGCCGGCATGTGTGTGTGAACAGACCGCGGGCCCTGTCCTAACCGACCGAGCTTGACCGCGGGCGCTACCAATGTTCCTGTGGACGTGACGTCATACAGCCAGCCACCGAGGCCTACAAGAAAGACAGGCCGCGGCGCGTACGTCACGAAGGTAGTCCTGCGCTAACTCACTCGCTCAAATCAGCAGACAAACTACGTTTCTACACCTGTTAACTCGGAACTAGGCATGTCCGAACAAACTAAAACTGAATCTTCTACTGGAATCAGCTATTATGGAGTCTTACTGTTATTAGTCCAATAATGATGGGAAGTCCATGGGCCTACTTCTAATTTGTTACGGCTGTACTGGCGTACAGAAAAATAAAATCATGCTAAAATGATTATCAATGGCATAAGGCACCATTTCCAGCATGTAATGAGTACTATTAAGCAGAAGAGACTAAGTGCTATAAACACGCCGTATACCATTTAAATAGAGCATTGATATGAACTTAAATTTTGCTGCTGTACTGTTAATCAGTAAGACTTCATAATAGCAGATTCCAGTGGAAGATGCAATTCTCTTTAGTACTTACATGCCCAGCTGCTAGTTAACAGGTTTAGAAACGCATTTTGTCTACTGAGCTGAGTGAGCGAGCGAGTTCAGGACTACGTTCGTGGCGTACGCGCCGCGGCCTGTCTTTCTCGTGGGCCTCGGCCAGCCACTTCCCTGCCTGCCGACTCAGACCGCCCTGGCGGAAATGCCGGCTACCTGTCCCACGTTGGCGCCAGGCGACTGCCCTCCCGGCGTCACGCCGATTCCTATCTCCGGGCTCTCGGAAGGCCGCCTCGCCTCCACTGTTGACTTCCGTCAGCATAGCGCGGCGGTCCGGGGCCGGACATCTACCTGTCCATAGCCCTCCCGGCTAGAAGCGCGGTCTCACGCACTGCTTCCTGAGCGGGAAGGCGTGCCGGTCCCATTCCGCCCGGCGGATTCGTCTGGAGGTCCGGTGTCCCGGCCAGCCTGTGGATGGTTTTTCAAGCGGTCTTCCATCTACCTCTGTGAATGCGGGCTGGTTACCCTTATTCGCCCTCAGTTACACTGTTTCGGCGTTTGCTGCGCAAACACCGTTTCCAAGCACACGTACACCATAATTATTCTACCACACAAAAATTTGGGGTTACACTCGTCTGGTATGAGACGTTCTCGGGGGTCCACTGGGGGCCGAACCGCACAATAGTCCTGGGTTCGGTCTGGGACGGCGGTGGGGTGGGTAGACTGCTGTGGCCTCTTGTGGGGTTGTGAACCCCTAAGGACTACGGCGGGACGAAGCATCTCCGTCGCTTCTAGGTCCCCGGTTCAATGCACACATTCACTCCTGGAAATTGAAATAAGAACACCGTGAATTCATTGTCCCAGGAAGGGGAAACTTTATTGACACATTCCTGGGGTCAGATACATCACATGATCACACTGACGGAACCACAGGCACATAGACACAGGCAACAGAGCATGCACAATGTCGGCACTTGTACAGTGTATATCCACCTTTCGCAGCAATGCACGCTGCTATTCTCCCATGGAGACGATCGTAGAGATGCTGGATGTAGTCCTGTGGAACGGCTTGCCATGCCATTTCCACCTGGCGCCACAGTTGGACCAGCGTTCGTGCTGGACGTGCAGACCGCGTGAGACGACGCTTCATCCAGTGCCAAACATGCTCAATGGGGGACAGATCCGGAGATCTTGCTGGCCAGGGTAGTTGACTTACACCTTCTAGAGCACGTTGGGTGGCACGGGATACATGCGGACGTGCATTGTCCTGTTGGAACAGCAAGTTCCCTTGCCGGTCTAGGAATGGTAGAACGATGGGTTCGATGACGGTTTGGATGTACCGTGCACTATTCAGTGTCCCCTCGACGATCACCAGTGGTGTACGGCCAGTGTAGGAGATCGCTCCCCACACCATGATGCCGGGTGTTGGCCCTGTGTGCCTCGGTCGTATGCAGTGCTGATTGTGGCGCTCACCTGCACGGCGCCAAACACGCATACGACCATCATTGGCACCAAGGCAGAAGCGACTCTCATCGCTGAAGACGACACGTCTCCATTCGTCCCTCCATTCACGCCTGTCGCGACACCACTGGAGGCGGGCTGCACGATGTTGGGGCGTGAGCGGAAGACGGCCTAACGGTGTGCGGGACCGTAGCCCAGCTTCATGGAGACGGTTGCGAATGGTCCTCGCCGATACCCCAGGAGCAACAGTGTCCCTAATTTGCTGGGAAGTGGCGGTGCGGTCCCCTACGGCACTGCGTAGGATCCTACGGTCTTGGCGTGCATCCGTGCGTCGCTGCGGTCCGGTCCCAGGTCGACGGGCACGTGCACCTTCCGCCGACCACTGGCGACAACATCGATGTACTGTGGAGACCTCACGCCCCACGTGTTGAGCAATTCGGCGGTACGTCCACCCGGCCTCCCGCATGCCCCCTATACGCCCTCGCTCAAAGTCCGTCAACTGCACATACGGTTCACGTCCACGCTGTCGCGGCATGCTACCAGTGTTAAAGACTGCGATGGAGCTCCGTATGCCACGGCAAACTGGCTGACACTGACGGCGGCGGTGCACAAATGCTGCGCAGCTAGCGCCATTCGACGGCCAACACCGCGGTTCCTGGTGTGTCCGCTGTGCCGTGCGTGTGATCATTGCTTGTACAGCCCTCTCGCAGTGTCCGGAGCAAGTATGGTGGGTCTGACACACCGGTGTCAATTTGTTCTTTTTTCCATTTCCAGGAGTGTATATACATACCTGTTGCCATTCACTTAGGAGCCCCAAAATGTAAAGATCCACTGTCATCGCTAATCACTTTGCGTCAGATTCAGTTGGTCGTTGTTTGTAGACACTCTACATCAGGTGTCTATAATGAAAGACGAATGATAACTCGTGAGTAAAATTAGTTTGCCTGTGTCAGTGCAGCTGTTAATATCGTCTGTAAATTGAAGAATAAAAGTCGCAAGTGTTTGTCGGCAAAAACTGCCTAGTAAAGAAAGTGAAGCACCCACAAGACACGGTCGGAAGTCAGTGTAACTTCCTACGTGTACATACCATCATTAATGCTGTTCACGTTCAGTATTGTTAGTAGTTTATGTGTGTTTGCAGGTGGGGACATTCCGCTGCCAAACTATTGTTAATATTCATTGTGAAACCTTCAGCTGTCATTTATTTTGCACAATTCGCTACTGGTTTCGGTCAATGACCATTATCAAGCTTAGCTGCATAAACTGCCGTTTATGCCAGCTAAGCTTGATAATGGTCACTGACGGAAACTGGCAGAGAATTGTGCAAAATAAATGACAACTGAAGATTTCACAATGAATATTAACAATTATTGTTAATAGGCCAGGTAGGATGTACAGGGTGATCAGAAGCAGTCTGAGAAGGTTGTAAGGATGCTACGGAGTAGTTTTTGCTGAGAAATAATTGTTGCCGAGTTAATTAGCAGTGAAGTTACCTAACCAAGCCGTTGTGCTCGCAAACTGAAGCGACACTGCAGATGTACATCTACATTGTACTCTCCAAGCCACTTCATGGTGCGTGACGAAATGTACTTCTGGTACATGTAAATTATCCCACCTTCCCTGCTCCGTTCGCAAGTGGAAGAATGACTGTCGGTAAGCCTGTGTATTGGTTCCAGTTTCTCGAATTTTCTCTTGGTGGTCATTACGCCAGATATATGTGGGAGGAGGTAATAAGTTGTCCAACTTTTCCTGGAAAGTGCTCTCTCGAAAATTTCAGCAGTAAACCACTCCGCCGGCCGCGGTGGTCTACCGGTTCTAGGCGCTCAGTCCGGAACCGCGGGACTGCTACGGTCGCAGGTTCGAATCCTGCCTCGGGCATGGATGTGTGTGATGTCCTTAGGTTAGTTAGGTTTAAGTAGTTCTAAGTTCTAGGGGACTGATGACCACAGATGTTAAGTCCCATACTGCTCAGAGCCATTTGAACCAAACCACTCCGTGTTGCCCAACGCCTCTCTAGTTGACGACTGCCAACGGAGTTGGTTGAGCATTTCGGTAACACTCTCGCGCCGACCAAACGATCGCATGACGAAACGCGCCGCTCTTTGTTGGATCTTCTCTATCTCTTCCATCAGTCCTGTCTGATAAGGATCCGACATTGATGAACAATACTCAACAATCGGTCGAAAACTCGCCTTATAAGCCACTTTCGTCGTGGGTGAGTTACCCTTCCTTAAGGTTGTTCCTGTGAATCTCATTCTGGCATCTGCTTCCCCTACACTTGTTTTATGTGATCATCGCACTTATGATCGCTGTGGATACTTACTACCAAATATTTTACGACAGTTAATGTTTCCTGTAGTTTCTCATCAATAGTATAGTTGTACAGTAGTAGCTTTCTTTTCCTTGGTATGCGCAATATGTTACATTTATTTACGTTCAGGGTCGATTGCCAGAGCTTGCGTCATTCATCAATCCTCTGCAGGTCATTCAGCTAATCAACACGTCTTCTGGTTTTCCTACTTTGTTATAGAAACCGTATCACCGGCGAATAGTCTTAATGATAATCCGACACTTTCTGCTAGATCTTTCATATACAATGAAAACAATAACGGTTTTATCACACTTCCTTGGGATACTCCGGAAATTATCTTTACACCATTCTGTTTTGTTCCGTTAATGCCGACATGTAGATTTCTATCTGCAAGGACTTCTTGAATCCAGTCGAAAATCTCGTCCGATACTCAGTAAGCTCGAATTTCTAAACGGCAATGCGGTATGGTATGAAATGCCATTCTGCAGTCAAGGAACACGGCATCAGTCTGAGCGCCGTTGTCTACAGCACTTTGGAGTTGCGCTATAATTCTCTAGCTTTAAACATGTTCCACAATTTTAAGACAGATTGACGTCAACGACATAGGTCTTTAATTGCATGGAACTGCCCTGTGGCCCTTATTGAAAACGGGAATGAACTGCGGTTTTTTTCGATTCATTAGGTACCCTTCGTTGCTTCAGCGTTCTGCGATAAGCTGTTGCTGGAAGGGGAGAAAGTTATTTCAAATAACCTTTGTAGAATCTTACAGGTATCTCGTGTAGTCCTAATGCCTTTCCGCAACTAAGCGATTGTAGTTGCTTTTCTGATCCGCGATAGATTATCTCAAGACCAGCCATTTCGACGTTCGTACGACGATTGAAAGGGGTGCCTGTGTTATGATCGGTGGCGGTGGAACAATTTCGGGAGACCGAATTCAATATTTCGGCCTTCTCTGTTATCATCCGTTTCGGTGCCAGTATAGTCTCTGAGTTAGTGAATAGATTTTGAAGCGGTTACTGTGATTTTACATAAAACCAAAACCTCTTATTGCTTTTACTCAGGTAGGTTGTCAAAGTTTTACTTTCAAAGTCACTGAACGCTTGTCTCATTGCTCTCTTTACGCTCATTTTCCCTTCGTTCACCGTTTGTTTGTCAACTAGGTTTTGATGTCTTTTCAATCTGAGAAGAAGCTCTCTCTGTTTAGAGCAGTTTTCTAAGACGGCAATTAAAGCATGATGGATCTTTCCCAGTTCTTAAGACCTTGCTTTGCTCGGAACATATTTGTCTAAGTTACACTGAACGATGCTTTTGATTTTTTTCCATTTGTGTTCCACATCTTCGACCCCATTACTGAATATTTGATACTGACTACTAAGATATTAAGTAATTTGTATTCTGTAACTCCTGCTAAGCAAAAATATCTTCCTACCTCTCTAAATATTACTTGTAAAACACATAGTCGTAGTTGCTACCACAGCCTTATGACCACTTTTACTTTCCTCTACGTTAACTAATTCAGTAATTCAAGGTATGTGCTTTGCCGAGAGGTCTAAGACGTTACCTTCACGAGTTGGTTCTCTTTCTGTACAAAGCAATTTTCCGGCAAAACATTCAAAATAATGTCACACGAATCCCTGTCTGTGGGACAAGATAGCAAGACTCTCCCAATCTATGTCTGGCAAGTTGAAGTCACAGCCACGATAGTATGGTCTAAAAAATGATTAATTTATTTTATTCTATAAGTTTATTTGATACTATAAGTTCTCTCTGAAGTACTATTCCACTAGAGCTCCAGACGCCAATGGTTTATTAAGGAATTTCATTACCATTTGCGATCGACCTCTGGTGCTTAACTTCACCCCAGATTAATTCACATTCGGAACCCGTGATAACCTCGCTAGATATTATAGAATTCTTTACTGCAATAAATACCCGCCACCATTGGCAACTAATCTAATCTTACTATAAATATCTTAGTCTGAACCTATGATTCCGTTGCATTTACTTCCAGTTCAACCAGCATTCTATTCCTAATGTTATCTGGGCATCATAACCTACAATAAGTGATACTAATTCTGCGTCCTTTCGTTGAACGCTCCTGCAGTTTACTAATATCATATTATCTGATCTATAAGGACGAGCTAGAGGCTTGTCTCACTAGGGGTAAGATAGATACTGCCTACAGGAAAATTAAAGAGACCTTTGGAGAGAAGAGAACCACTTGTATGAATATCAAGAGCTCAGATGACAACCCAGTTCTAAGCAAAGAAGGGAAGGCAGAAAGGTGGAAGGAGTATATAGAGGGTTTATACAAGGGCGATGTACTTGAGGACAATGTTATGGAAATGGAAGAGGATGTAGATGAAGACGAAATGGGAGATAAGATACTGCGTGAAGAGTTTGACAGAGCACTGAAAGGCCTGAGTCGAAACAAGGCCCCGGGAGTAGACAACATTCCATTTGAACTACTGATGGCCTCGGGAGAGCCAGTCATGACAAAACTCTACCATCTGGTGAGCACGATGTATGAGACAGGCGAAATACCCTCAGACTTCAAGAAGAATATAATAATTCCAATCCCAAAGAAAGCAGGTGTTGACAGATGTGAAAATTACCGAACTATCAGTTTAATAAGTCACAGCTGCAAAATACTAACGCGAATTCTTTACAGACGAATGGAAAAACTGGTAGAAGCCGACCTCGGGGAAGATCAGTTTGGATTCCGTAGAAATGTTGGAACACATGAGGCAATACTGACCTTACGACTTATCTTAGAAGAAAGATTAAGAAAAGGCAAACCTACGTTTCTAGCATTTGTAGACTTAGAGAAAGCTTTTGACAATGTTAACTGGAATACTCTCTTTCAAATTCTGAAGGTGGCAGGGGTAAAATACAGGGAGCGAAAGGCTATTTACAGTTTGTACAGAAACCAGATGGCAGTTATAAGAGTCGAGGGGTATGAAAGGGAAGCAGTGGTTGGGAAAGGAGTAAGACAGGGTTGTAGCCTCTCCCCAATGTTATTCAATCTGTATATTGAGCAAGCAGTAAAGGAAATAAAAGAAAAATTCGGAGTAGGTATTAAAATTCATGGAGAAGAAGTAAAAACTTTGAATTTCGCCGATGACATTGTAATTCTGTCAGAGACAGCAAAGGACTTGGAAGAGCAGTTGAACGGAATGGAGAGTGTGTTGAAAGGAGGATATAAGATGAACATCAACAAAAGCAAAACGAGGATAATGGAATGTAGTCAAATTAAGTCGGGTGATGCTGAGGGAATTAGATTAGGAAATGAGACACTTAAAGTAGTAAAGGAGTTTTGCTATTTAGGGAGTAAAATAACCGATGATGGTCGAAGTAGAGAGGATATAAAAGGTAGACTGGCAATGGCAAGGAAAGCGTTTCTCAAGAAGAGGAATTTGTTAACATCGAGTATAGATTTAAGTGTCAGGAAGTCGTTGCTGAAAGTATTTGTATGGAGCGTAGCCATGTATGGAAGTGAAACATGGACGATAACTAGTTTGGACAAGAAGAGAATAGAAGCTTTCGAAATGTGGTGCTACAGAAGAATGCTGAAGATAAGGTGGGTAGATCACGTAACTAATGAGGAGGTATTGAATAGGATTGGGGAGAAGAGAAGTTTGTGGCACAACTTGACTAGAAGAAGGGATCGGTTGGTAGGACATGTTTTGAGGCATCAAGGGATCACAAATTTAGCATTGGAGGGCAGTGTGGAGGGTAAAAATCGTAGAGGGAGACCAAGAGATGAATACACTAAGCAGATTCAGAAGGATGTAGGTTGCAGTAGATACTGGGAGATGAAGAAGCTTGCACAGGATAGAGTAGCATGGAGAGCTGCATCAAACCAGTCTCAGGACTGAAGACCACAACAACAACAAACAAGGACGAGCAGTCTCTGAGAATTTAGTGCCCGCTTCCGTATATAGTACACGCCTGACGTATTAAGGGGTGCAATTAGTGTCAGTTGTTCTCTTAGCGTTGGTGATGGCGCACGAGGCTGCTGAGCCTTTGTCTCGTGTTCGATCCGTACAACCGTCCCATGTCCAATTTTTGTATCGTTTTTTTGGTCTGTTTTAGGAAAGCAAACGGGGAAAACGTTTGGCGACATTGTCTCTGCCGGGGTCGCCTGAATTTGCTTGAACAAGGCACTGACTGGCTTACTTTATTGGGAAAAAAAAGTTTCCGACCACCCTGTATAAGGGATGTGAACGGCGTCAGATGTTGAGTGACCTCTGTGAAGAGATGCGGCGCATTCATGTGAGACAATGTTGTCAGCACCTGACAGAGTTTGAAAGGGGCATCATTGTGGATCTCCAACTGGACAGCTAGTCCAGTCGTGCAATATCTGGTTTCGTGGGGCATTGCGATGTAACAGCAGACCGAACCTGGAATGCATGGGAATGTCAGGGCAGGCGTACTCGTCGTCAAAGTTCCAGTCGACAACATGTGACTACTACAAGGAAGGATCACTGTATTCGTAAGCCCTTCACATGTGTTCCTACCACCTGTGAACAAGTAACGGACTCCCTGTGACATTTTTGTCATCCCACTCCATTGATCGGATACTAGCAGCAGCCATACTAGCGAATTACCATCCCATGTGTAGACTGCATTAACACCACAACACAAACCCTACTCTTGGTAAATATCACATATCCTGATATGACAACGATACGTTTCGGACGTCCTACGTGCTCATGTGTTACCATTTATGCGACAGTACTGCTGTGTCATTTTCCAGTAATACAATACTCTTCCACACATGGCACGTGTCTTTGTTGACATCAAGATCCCCTGATGTGTTTCCTAGTGCACGTGTATGGGAACTCCGCCCTAGTGAGAGTATCCAGGACGTCAAGGACCATTTACAACAGTGGGATAGTTTGCCTCAGATACAACGGCGATGTGACACACTTCCCAACCAAATCAGTGCGTCCATCAAGACTAGTGAAGTGCAAAAGTCATACTGATACGCGTGGCTGTACTACCAAGTTCTTTGGAAAGTTGGCTCAATTTTTTAATCACTGGAATACCCTCAGATACTCTTTCAACCTGCGAATTTGCATTTCGTTTCTAATTACTAACTGAGGTATAAGAGTGAACGCTATGGCTCCCAAAAGAATGTCACATCGAGAGGCAAAATGTCACCCAGTGGCGCAGACTGAGGCAACTATGGTACACATTGTTCTTCGAAAATGATCTGCACCGTGTCTTGTCAAGGACTGTTATCCTTAAATGAGTCATATGTATCTGCCGTACCACGGACTCTAAAACATTCCTACCGTGGTAGTTGTTGTTCATGTTAACACCAATACGTAGAAGCAGAAATCAAATGATTTTGCAGTACCACTTCGAATCTTCACACGTGGAATAACAGGCTGCCAGATTGCTGTCAATTTCTTCAACTGTACTAGGAGTCTGATCAGGACTCGGTGGAAAACACTGCAATTTTTCATTCGCAATGAAAATTACTGTATTCATGTTTGAGGCGTTTGTGCCTTTTACTGAATGAAAGCCTATGCTATATAATGCGCGTTCTTTGAGAGCCATATAACCAGTAGTATGAGACACCCTTTTGCCAGAACCAATAATTCTCTCCCGTTCGAAATCGTCTACTGATTTGGACCACTTTGAGGTCGACGAGACATAACTTTGCTCTCACATTTCCGCTTTGCTTCACCGTTCTTTACTGGCGAAACACAGACAAACGTTTGTGGTTCGTTGGCCCGTGTCAAATAGTATTACATGCGCTATTATCAAATTCTTATATTTTCGTAGCTGAATTACAAGATCTGTCGCATCCAGCGTCGTGCCTGCAGCTGTGTGTTGTACCACATCTTTCGCCATCTCGTGATCCGTTTCAGCCACACGCTACTGCAACGAAGTACCCAGTAACCTGCGACTGATTCAAAACGACGATGGATTCAAGAGGAGATTTACATCCTTATCTGCTATGATTGACGTACATTCTCTGTCGGCATATTTTCGCTGTTCTATTCCTGTCCAAAAGAGATTCCGTGTATCTCGTCTGCTAACTTGCCTGTTATTTCTGGCTCTTTCACAGACCTGCCAACTTCTTCAGATTTTATTCATTCTGTACTGCTGTCATACGTTGCTGTTAGTACGACATGAACGTAACGAGAAAATTATTAGCACAATGTTAATAAGAGTGACGATACTGTAATTGTAATGTAATATACTCATTATTACATTTATTATTATTTTATTTTTCTATAGTGCTCATTTATCATTCAAGTCGTAATGTCACGCCCGCTAAGGATACGTGGTTAAACGTAAGAGAACGCCTGAAGGCTCAAATGCGTATGCGTCTAACGTCTTATCAGGTAAAACCGTGTGTCGATTTTTGTTGTGAATATGTACTTTGAGAGTTATACTAGAAAAATTTGCAACTATTGGTCAAGGTTATGTATGTTTCAGAAGGAACGTACCACAAATATTGTGCATTAATAGACAAACATTCTCTCATAACTGTAACACTCAATTAATTTGAATTTAACATACGCATTCATTTAATTTAGTATTCATTTAACTAAGCATTCATTTATGTAATGATATATTTTTACTTAAACATTTTAATTGATGTAAATGAAAATGAGAGTCCTGTGCAACTGAAACCGACTCGTTGCCGTCCAGAAACAGAAAGTGAAAACGCCATATTGGTTCAAGAAATGTAGGCCTACTACACTAAGGTTTTTGTCGATATTGTGGGACAATAATTGAGTCTACTCCTTCATTAACATGTGTTGTGTTCTGTTGCATTAAATCGTAGGCCGCTCCAAATTATCATGTTGTGTGCAGTCTCACGTCCAAATCCAACCAAAGCTTAGCTGCGTGCTTCCCATCTTAAACACAGACAGGTACGTCATAAAATCAGTGTTTCACAGCAAGGAGTGCAATTGGATGCTACACCACTTCAAAAAATTTAGGGATCATACTTGATTGTCTCTTGTCTTACAAGCTGCATTGCTGCAACCCAGAGATGAAAATGGAATCCAGAAATACAATACTAAGCAAGATAATAGAGAATAAATTGGACTCTCATCTACGAATCTGAAAAAGAACAGCATTATCAGTCTGTTACTCTGTGGGAGAATGTGCAGTTCCCGTTTGGTAAAGATCTGCACAAGGCAAAGAAGTCAATGAGGACTAAATAAAACGTGCAGGTGTATTTCTGGATGTCTAAGCCTATACTGCCTTCCAAGTTATATCACTTGGCAGGCATTCCTCCACCGGACATTTCCTCCATCAGAGATTCGCCATAAGATTGCTGCCAGTGTGGGGAGAACAAACACTGCCACCAAGCTTGGCCGTCCCATGCATGATTATGTACCAACCCTCCACAGAGGAGTTGCAGGTAAAGCTTCATGAATGTCACCAACATCTTGCAAACGACTCCATCGCCAGCAAGAATATACATGCGGAAAGCTTAATTTGTAGACGATTCTCATTGGAACAACAATCTGAATGATTTTTTCGTGGGCACTAAGTCTAGTGAACTACATGGCGTGCTCCCTAGAGCTTACGCTATGGAGTTACTTTAAGTTACTTGTTTTATGTGGTCTGTAATTTGTTTCTTTTGTTTTCTTTGCACTAATGCTTCAGATAGGAATAAAAGAATTTTCTTCACGCACGCTTTTGAGTGTGATCCATCCGCGGGAAATAGGTCCTAATTTGCCCACAGTCATTGTCTTGTCGCCTCAGGCGTACTGGTCAGGCAAAACTGGTACTATTCCATCTCCACCGCAAGTCAGCACATAGAAGGCGAATTCTGACGTCTCCCAAAGACGTAAGTTCATGAGTTTTATTCATTCATCTGCCTTTCATTCCTTGCTCAACGCTAAGAAGAATGCAAAAATGCCTGTTTGCCAAAACCCGCTGTGTAAAATCTCTTTTACAGTTCGTTCAAAATTTCCCCATGAGTCCGCCCTACACACTATTCACTGCCAAGATTCTTTTAGATACCTGGATATTTCATATACGTACCTGAAAATTTTTTGAGCAATAGGTGAACGATTGTTCGCGATTTTGCTATGTTTGATGGAACATGTGAATTGCAGTTAACTATTCATTTTTAGTGTAACAGCATACTATTGCTTTAACTGTTTCTCTGCTATCCACTACATCTTCACGTAAAACTCGTGACTGGAATACGTTCTAAGACGATTTCCGTACGACGGAAAACGATTTCTTAAGATAGAAACACAAATGCAAAACTCAAACAGGATTGCAGCTTATTACTAACATCGTTTAGTAAGTAGATAGTTGACTTTTTTAAACACGGAAATCGAAGTGCCAATCAGGATTTTGTGTAAGGAAAACCATGTCGATAAATCTGGATCTCATCGCTGGTCGTTTATGGTTTAGACAGGACATTGAAGCTATTCTCAGACACACAGAATTTTTTTTTAAACAAGAGAGCAACAGTAAATAATATTTCAAAATAACTGTCAACAAAATGACGACGAAGAAAGAGAGGTAAACGCTAACTTTTAAAAAAAGGTAAAATAAAGACCAAAAGTATTTTATCTTTGGGCCTACGACATTAATTTCACATCAGAAAAAATAGACTTGAATGTAAAAGGTAAATAAATTAATAAGTACAGGGAAAAGTATTCGCTGAACTCTGAAATTTAAAAATTATGGACGTATGTACAATGCATTTGAACACATTATCAGTTTCATTTATTATGTATGGAAGTGATCGAAAGATAGGAAGCAAAAGACGTTGGTGTGCATACAGGTAGCATCAATGAAACTTTGAAGAGACATGACGAGAAACATTCGTATTATACGCGAAATTTGAATGTAACTGCTTCTAAATAAAATAACAAATAAAATACCGTGATAATTCGGAAAAAATTGCGTAATTCTCTTTAAACACATTTTATTATTGTTGTACAATCACCAAACGAGCCTGCATTATTTCTTATTTTTAACATTACTGTCGTCAGACGGGGTGCATCAGACGCTGAAATGGAGGTCGTCTTTGCGCTGCGTGAAGTAAAGCAGCGTGAAGCCATCAAAATGGAACAGTCCCTTCTGATTACGTGTGCGTTTATAAGCAAGAGCGTTTGTGTTCGTAGGTGTCCACGGGTTAAAATATATTACACGTGCAGCCTATTGTTGCCATATTGCTACATCATGTCTATGTCTTAGAAGCCGGAGATAGCTGTTGAGTGTAGAGTATGTGCAGAACTGATAAAACGGTGTCATGTAAACCGGTACTAGCAATCGGTGTTCGTTTATGCTCTGAGGCGTATTGTGTGAAATATGAACTTAACAAACGAAGGATCCAAACTGAATGAATTTTGAGTTTTCCACAACAAACTGCTGCTTATTTCAGTTTATGACTTCATAGCTCTTCTCGCAAATCAGTAGCATGACAGCATGACATCTTGAAAAGCGCTGTGCCTTTATTAAAGAAATAAAGAGAGGAAAAAGCTTGTATTTACAAATTCATATAGCTGAATTTTGTCTATTAGAGATTTCGCACACTATAAGCGTCATTATCAACTAGAAACAAATTCATAGCCATTTTTTATAAAAAATATGTTAAACATTGTGGATTCTCTGCATACGTTAAATGTAGAAACTGTGCAAGGAGAGTTGCATGTGCTTTTGTAGTTTTACACTCTAGGGTCACTTTCAGGTGCCTTGTAGTAGGCACCTACAGCCATTTAGGACATACAATCTGAACTCGATCTGGAGAGAAGACAGGTCCAAATATTAGTCAAGACATTAATGGATGTGGATTCTGATCACACTATCGGCTGGTTTTTCTCCTGTCTGACGTAAATTGAACTGTGCTCCATCTTGGCTGACCTCTGTGGAAGAGAGAAAATGATGAAAATAAGTGACCATAAGCTAACCTTCAAGAGCAATTATGTGTCGATATTTTGCATTCCTTCCTGCAGGATGAAACTAAGATCTGGACTGGAGATGTAATGAATTAGCTTGTTATTTTAGTACAGTACAAGGCAAGAGACGAATTAGAATTATGAATACTACTGGTTGTCACCAGGTCTTTACCGCTATAATTTTCTGTAGTATATGTTTTCGAATTAGGAATCTGAGACGCAGCGCTGCGTGGGATTGCTATGCTTGTAAATAAGATGTGCAGTGGATCGTGTGATAGTTGCGTAGTGAACAAGGCGGATGGACTATTAGTCGAGACAGCAAGACTATCTACTTTGACTTCTGCAGCCGAACTGGCTGCTTGGGAAAGATCAAGAATTCAGTTATTGTTATTTGTCTTCGGCACTATTATTAAGGTCGGAGTACAACGTTAACTAGATAATTATAGGACTGCTCTTTTAGATAGAATCACAGTCTTTCAGTCGTCACAGGTTTCGATCGGAAACTGGTGATTTTTAGAACTCAAAAATCTTAAGCAATATTTGGTGGATGGTATGTCAGTGGCATATGTTGTCACAATATGACAAACAATGCTTACGTGTATGACCGATGTGGGACCGTTACAGGTGACGATTAAAAGCGTTTTACTATGACTGTAACTGAAAAATATAAAAATCCCTTTACACAATTTGAGAGCTCCTGCACAGAAGACTATGTTGAACTCATAAATAAGTTAGTGGCCATATATATTACCCCAAACCCTCGTATATCCGTAATATTTTTACTGTGTCTGGGGCGCTGAATCAATAGCAGCGACAGGCTTTTTATAAATTTCTCGCTGAAGATTAGTTTTTTGGTATATGTTAAAGGGACTGACACGTTATGTATGTTAATGACCAATTATACACTGAGTAGAGAGCAGTTGAAATCTACGATACGTGCCAACGAAACAGAGCACACAACCCTACTTCGTGAGCAAGCGAATGAATGTAATCCAGTCATTTACGTTCTGCTATAGATATTTTTTTACTTATGTCATCGAACGATCTCTCTTAACAAAATCTTTATTTTTAAAGAGTTATAGTGGCTCATTATGTTATTATTTGCGTACTTTGTAAGTTCGAACTTTAAATTTTATATTCTGAAACTCAATCGTCGTTGAATTTTCAGTGTAGGAGGATCTTCCGAAAACCACATGTTACGTTGTTACTCCCTGAAAATAATTGAAATACGCCAAGTGTGGTAATGTTGTTAATTACTCAAATAATTATGTTTCAAAATTTCTACATAACGGCCTTCTTGTTGGGGTATCTATTATGCTGTGAGGGAATTTTTTCTTTATATTCGTAAACATTTACCACCTGCGATGATGTATTGTTGGTGATAGTTTCTTTAACTTAACTATGATAATGAAAGTGCAGTCAAAGAATGAATAGTCAGAAATGCTGAAATAAGAATATCGCTGGAAGATAGACGAAGATGAAAACGAAACTATGATATTGCTCCCTGCCAAAATGTATTTTATTGGAGTTGGCGGGAGTTATCGATGATCAGAAAGTACGCCATGCGATCGGAGATGTTTGCTCGTCTAAATGTCGGTTTACACATGACGGAATATGGAACGTCAAAATATTCCACAATGGATTTCAAAAGTGACAGAATCTGCACAGGCCGTCAAAGGAACGGAACGGAATGGCACGTCACCTTCAACGTTTCTTAGGTAAAATTTTTTGACGTTGAGGACGTAGGTGTCGTCTGCTAACATCGGACGTTAACATATTCTCCTCGCGTCCAACCATGCTTTAGCGGTGGATTTTATGCGTGGTGTCTTCTCAGCCTTTATTTTATTATTTGCTGTTTTCTTCACACAGTGCTAATGTTCCCTGAGGTTTTGAATAGTTTCGTATGAGATGTGAGCTCTCCACAAAAGGCCAGGTATCTGAAAGACGAAAATGATTTAGGTTTTACTCTTCTGTACAAAGAAAAAGCCAACACAGTGCATAAATAAGAACATAAACTAATAAAGCAGTTTACGTTAAGTAACCTTTCTTTAACAGTGAGAAAGTGAGCTTTATAGAATTTATCACACAAAATTTGCTGAGAACACCCGCAATGATTTCGTTTCGGCCGTTAACAAACCTTATCGTTATTTTTTCCTTAATTCTAATAGTATATTTTTACTTTATGAATCACGGATAATATCACTTAGCCTCTGACTCACGATATGATGACGTTGAGCTGAGATTCCGTCTAGTGTGACACCACCACCATTTGACAGGGTTGTCAGCTTTCTTTTCAGTTGACATCCATTGTGAATCGACCTTAAGGCGTCGCTACGAGCCTGAGTAAGCGTATCGCTGGCGTTCGGAACCAGCGTAATGAGAGAGCGTGCATCACCGTTGGTCTAGCGACACCAACAACAACTTGCTAATATTCTTCATGTCCAGTGTGTCGGACAAATATCGTTAAGGTCCATGCAGTCTCCTGCAGGCCCAGAATAATCAACAGCGATGGTGTTTATCTGTTAGATCGCAGATATAGAGGTCTGGAGTTTTTATCTGTCACTTCTCACTTCCTTGACGTCTGCAAATGTTTGTTAATGAGAAAAATTCCGAGCTGCACCACAGATCGAAATTCATGTTAAACTGTATGTCTCCCCTAGAAGTTAAAGAAAGTCGGAGGAAGGCAAGGGGCCATGCCTAACAGTATTCGAAGCAATCTTCGGATTGATACCAGCTTTAGGGGACGTTCATTAATCACGTAAGCCCAAAATGGGGAGGGGGCAAAGAAAATTTCAGATCAACTTTTTTGTTCAGAGAATATTCATTATTATAACGGACAATATTAAAGCGCCCACCAGTCTCTATGGCTTCTCCGGACTGAATTAAATGCGTTAGACATGTGCACGCCTGGTATTAAAAAGATTTGAATCAAGTGTCAGGTTTCATTCGGGGAGTTCTCTGCTGCGTCGGTCGAAATCATTGCACATCAGTCAGTGAGTCAGTAGTGATAGTCTACAAAGAAAATAAAGTCGATGTTTTTGTGTTCGGCATGCATTTGTATCAAAACGTTTACAATGTGTATGTCAAGCGGTATGCCGTCAGGTCGAGAGAGACATGCGAGCACAAAAAATAATTGTTTGTGGAAGAAAGCTAAACTGAAGTTCACCGACAAGAATTCTCTTAGTGATCATGTAAATCAAGAGACTGGAAAGCTACGTAGTCATAAGGTTCTAAGGAAGGTGCAAAAAATGTGGTCTTTCGTCTGCAAAGTAAGAATAGGTTCACGATGTATAATACATCAACAACAGGTCAATTTTTTTGGAAATCCATCAACGGGAGTCTTTTTTCCGTCTTGTTCTGGCTGTGCGTGCGGGTATTATTCAGGGTTGGTATATTCAATGTAATGTTTTTAATCAGGTGTTAGAAACATTGACACATAGTCAGCACGGTTTCAGAAAATATCGTTCTTGTGAAACACAACTAGCTCTTTATACTCATGAAGTAATAAGGCCTATCGATAGGGGATGTCAGATTGATTCCATATTTTTAGATTTCTAGAAGGCTTTCGACACCGTTCCTCACAAGCGTCTTCTAACCAAACTGCGTACCTACAGAGTATCGCCTCAGTTGTGCGACTGGATTCGTGATTTCCTGTCAGAAAGGTCACAGTTCGTAGTAATAGACGGAAAGTCATCGAGTAAAACAGAAATAATATCCGGCGTCCGCCAAGGAAGTGTTATAGGCACTCTATTGTTCCTGATCTATATTAACGACGTAGGAGACAATTGCGTAGCCGTCTTAGATTGTTTGCAGATGATGCTGACATTTACCATCTTGTAAAGTCATCAGATGATGAAAACTACTTGCGAAATGATTTAGATAAGATATCTGTATGGTGCCAAAAGTGGCAATTGACCCTGAATAAAGAAAAGTGCGAAGTTATTCACATGAGTACTAAAAGAAATCAGCTAAATTTCGATTACGCGATAAGTCACACAAATCTGAAGGCTGTAAATTCGACTAAATACTTATGGATTACAATTACAAATATCCTAAATTGGAACGATCACATAGATAATATTGTGGATAGAGCAAAACAAAGACTGCGATTCATTGGCAGAACACTTAGAAGGTGCAACAGGTCTACTAAAGAGAATGCTTACACCACTCTGGTCCGCCCTATTCTGGAGTATTGCTGTGCGGTGTGGGATCCGCATCAGGAGGGACTGGCGGATGACATCGAAAAAGTGCAAAGAAGGGCAGCTCATTTTGCATTATCGGGAAATAGAGGAGATAGTGTCACAGACATGATACGTGAATTGGAGTGGCAATCATTAAAACAAAGGCGTTTTTCGTTGCGACAGGATCTTCTTATGAAATTTCAATCACCAGTTTTCTCCTCCGATTGCGAAAACATTCTGTTGGCACCCACCCATCACGATAAAAGAAGAGGAATCAGGGCTCGCACAGAAAAATTTAAGTGCTCGTTTTTCCCGCGTACCGTTCGAGAGTGGAACGGTTGAGAGACAGCTTGAAGGTAGTTCTGCCAGGCACTTTATTGTGAATAGCAGAGTAATCATTTAGATGTAGATTAATACACTTTCTAAATAAAACATTGTTTTGCTGAAGTGTTTTAATCAATGTTTGAAACAAATAAAAATTATTTTTACGTATTGTTTACCGTTTACGGGGTAAATCTCAAGTCAGGGATTAGGGAGAGGGTAACGGGTTGCGGGGCGTCCCATCACATCTCACCAAGTCTAACTATGGAGAGAGTGGGGTCCAAAGGTTCAAACATTTTTAAAGAAAAACCACCAACGTAATTAATGGTCGTTCTCCTTACCTTTAACTCAAGAACCTCGAAACAGCAGACTACGTCAGAGAGCCATACTTGCAACAGTCGCAATATTTCCATGCTCAGTACAACGTTCGTCCTACGCTCACACTACGTCGCTTTCACTCATTGGTTTCGTCCACGTCTGTCACTGTCCCCACGGTGCTCATACGTCATATCTTTGGAGGTATTCGTCTCTCATTTTCCTATTAGTGTGTTATTTATAGAGTTGTCACAGAACGGCCACACCATCGCATTATGCTTGACTGTGACAGTTTGGGGGTAGGGACTGCGCCCACCTGCAGCCGCCCCCGCTGCTGGCTTTTTCTTTTTAATTAAACAGAGGGCTGCGGCGCGGGGGCGGTCGGCGGCAGGGGTGGAGGGCGGCTCTCGGCGTAATGAACGTAATAATATCAGTGCCGCCATCAGCTACACAGGAAGGCTCTCGGCCCGCCGCCGACAGATGGTGCCCAACATGGCGGCCGGTCGCCGCGCCGACACTGGCTGCTGGCTGCTGCGGGCCGACCGCGCCCTGCGGAAATCGGCGGCGGGGCCGGTGCTGCCCTCGCGGCACAGCGACCGTGGCCGCGAAACTTTCCAGTTTCCCTACTAGCGCAAAACATACCATCAACGATCTGATTCCGGGATATACAGTAATTACCAGTGCCGCAAGTATCTACCCAGATACTTGTTGGATGGATGTGGATGCGGCAGTGAAGGCGAATGGTCGACATCGGTGTTTTGGGAGAATTTTAGGACAGTGTAGTTTATCTGTAAACGAGGCCGCATGTAGAAGCTAGTGCGACCTATTGCTGAGTACTGTTCGAGTGTTTGGGATCCGAACCATGTCCAATTGAAGATATCGAAGCGATGCAGAGCTGGCTGCTAGTTTTGTCGCCGGTAGGTTCGAACAACACGCTAGTGGTACGGAGACGCTTCGGCAGTTCAAACGGAAAGCCCTCGAGGGAAGGCGACTTTCTTTTCGAAGAATACTATTGAGAATATTTAGAGAACCAGAATTTGAAGCTGACTGCAGAACGATCCGACTGCAGAAAGATCCTACTTCAGACAAGACATGTTTCGCGTAAGAATCACGACGATAAGATACCAGTAATTGAGGGTTCGTATGGACGCATGCAGACAGTCGTTTTCACTCGTGGGAGTGGAATAGGAAAGGAAACGACTAGTAGTGGTACAGAATACCCTCCGCCACGAACCGTACGCCGGCTTGCGGAGTATGTACGCAGATATGGACGTAGATGTTGACGTAGATGGAAGGGGGAACCGCAAGATGAGGGCCGTTGACGCTTCCTGCCCCCTCCCCCCCTGAAGTCGAACTTTTATGCTCTTTTACACTATATTCATCATTGATGACAAACTGGAACTGTTATTTAAATTGGCCATTTATTTAGGTATAAATACGCAACCAGTCGCTATTTCACATTTTTCAATAAGATTAATTGTACCATTGGTTTCAAGCCACTGCAGACTCATTATCACGTGGTTTTACAGGAATACTACATATTCGGCCAAGTGTAGCTTAGCTATCGGTATCACTGAGCAAGTAGTAAAGGAAACTAAAGAGAAATTTGGAGTAGGTATTAAAGACCAAGAAGAGCAAATAGAAACTTTGAGGTTAGCCTATGACATTCTGTCAAAGACAGAAAAAGACTTGGAAGAGCAGTTGAACGGAATGAACAGTGCATGGAAAGGAGGACATATGATGAACGTTAACAACCTCAAAACAAGTATAATCAATTATATTTGAATTAAATTAAGTGGTTCGAGGTAATTAGATTAGGATACGAGGCACTTAAAGTAGGTGGTTCGCTTGCAAAATAACTGATGATGGCCGAAGTAGAGAGAATAAAAAATGTAAACTGGCAATGACAACAAAAGAGTTTCTGAACAAGAGAAATTTGTTAGCATCGAATATAGATTCCAGAGTTAGGAACTCTTTTCTGAAAATATTTGTATGGAGTATAACCATGTGTGTAAGTGAAACGTAGATTATAAACAGTTTACACATGAAGCGAGTCGCTGTTTTTGAAATGTGGTGCTACAGAAGAATGCTGAAGATTACATGGGTAGATCACACGTCTAAAGAGGAGGTACTGAATGGAATTTGGGAGAAAAGAAATTTGTGGCATAACCTGACTAGAAGAAGGACACATTCTGAGACGTCAGGGGTCACCAATTTAGTACTGGAGGGAAGTGTGGGAGGTAAAAATCGTAGAGGGAGACCAAGAGATGAAGACAGTAAGCACATTCAGAAGGATGTACGTTGCAGTAATTATTCGGAGATAAACAGGCTTGCACAGGATAGTGCAGCATGGAGAGCTGCATCAAATCAGTCATCAGAGTGAAGATAACAACAGCGACGAAACGTTTATGAAACGGAAAGGTTGTTATGTTCTATGTTTCAAGCACTTGAAGTGCACTGCATCGTGATATTCACATCAAATCAATTCCCATAATATACATTATCATGTAATATGCACAAATGTACACAGTATTTAGCTACAATTGGTTTTGTACTCATTCACAGAACGTAAACATTGGATGTAATTACAAAGAATGTGAATATTACAGGTGTCATGCTTGGCTTCATCACAGACTTTGGCCTGAGATTTTTACAAATACAGAAAACGTATTTAAGTGAATCTTGATAGATGCGGATGTGTTTTGTATTGGTAATGAAGGCGGCATGTAATATGTGAAATGTGAAGTCGTTCCTGATGACGGCCAGTACGATATTTTGATGTTATTATGGAGGTGTATTTGATCTTTGTTTGTGCTTTATGGCCACATATTTAAAATGCCTCCACATTCATCATATATCCATTATTAATCATTGATACTTCTGAAGAACACGGTTTTAAAGACGTCGAAACCTAGGTCAAGGGGTTTTCAATAAACCTTATAGTATTACAACTTACTTGGTCGCTTAACACCTTTCCTACACGAAGTGTGCATTACAGTTGCAGCGTCCAGCTATGTTCAGGACTCCATACTCCTTATTACATGTAACTTGCCAACATAAGAACACACCTGCAGCTATTGAGAATCAGTTATTCACTTAAATGTGTTATCTGTACTTTTAAATATTTATTCTGTAATACAATACATTTCAGCGTAAAGTTTGTGATGTGGCAAAGTGTGATAGCTATCGTATTCATATTCTTTGCAATTATATTCAATGTTTACCTTCTATGAATAAGTGTAAAACCAAGTGTAGATAAATACTATGCTTATTTTTATTACCTGATAATGTACAAAATGGGAACTGATTTGTTGTGGTATCACGCTGCAGTGCACTGTTAAATACTCAAAACTAACAGCATTTACATTTCACAAAAGTTTCGTTATCGATAGGTAAATTTCCGTCATCGTCACCAATACCCACCCCACAGCGTCTGTCTACGCTTCACTCACGATATAATGTTCCTGTAACACCCCCTTCCGATGATCAGCATGAAGAGTCTCGAAAACTAGTCAACGGTACAATAAATCTTATCAGAAAATACTTTTATTCGTTACAGCATTTTCAAATAGTTCTCAAAACGATTGGCTACAATTGTATTAAACTTCCATATGCAGACAGAAAGATTATGGCTTTGGCAAGGACGACACAGGTTAGTTTAGTTGTCAGGCTGTTCACGGGAAATCACGTTGCTCCTGATTGTGCTGGCTACTTTGGCACTGTTCTGCAGTCAAGGGGAATGCAAATCTTAAAAGAACATTATCGAAAGAGAATCGTCAACTCTTCTCTGTCACTTCCTCGTAAACCGCATATTGATATACAGAAAGGGACAGTTCAAACAGCCAGCGAAGTATCAACATCGGCGGAGTTCACCTACACGACATGCATCTCCGAACCCAAGGATATCTTCTTCCCTACCGTCCATCGTAATTACATCGTAGTTTATTACTTAAAATACGTTGAAGACCGTTCAAGGCTTCTGAAAAATGCTTTCAATTTTACACGCAGAGTGACTGTAGTAGTGTCAAAGGAATATGCTGCAGTATGGGGATGTTCGTCTGTTCTAATCTATGGACCCAAATGCGCCAGTCGAAAGGAACCACTACAAATTTCTGCGCCTAAAGAGAGGAAAAAAGAAATAAAGTTTCGAGATCAAAGATACGTCTTCCGCAGTAGATGGTACCTACTCAAACTATAAGAGGTACAACAGATTGCAACGTCATGTCACAGAGTTACGAATAAGGACCAGTTGCCGTAGATGCATAACAGTGTGTCAACTGGGTGGATGAAGAACGTCATGGATCAACCCTTGGCTTATAAAAGTCGCGTCTGCTGACCAATTTGATAGTTATTTTAGAAAGCTTCCTACATCTGACGCGTGGGATGCTGGCCCTATGTCAAATTTCACCCAAAATAAATGTAGCTGTCAAAACATATGTTTTTCAATTTCACCGTATCAACCTTTAATATGCTGAACAAGATTAAAAATTAGAAGGTATGGAACATCCATCAGCAATGTCGGCTGTGAAGTTTTGTGAGATTTGTGAGAGTAAAAGGAGATGCATAAAGCTAAATAAGGGTATTGGATTATTTCCTATTTGAACACTTCGAGGACTAGTATGAAGTGACATTATTTGCTATTTGTTTTCATTGATGTTCAACGGGTTTTCTTAATCTACTTTTTTTTCTTTTTGAGCTTTACAGTTTTCAGTTTAAACCTACCGTTGTTGGTAAGTGGATGAAAATATTTTATGAATATTTTCATATTAACAGAATCTTCCGTCGGTTCTTGGTAGAACAACATTATAATAATAAATGAAAAGCACCAGTTTGCTTTTGTTCTGCAATATTATTTTTATTGCTAACCGGTTTTCGGTTTACAAGGCCATCTTCAGACATTTGATAGTTATGTCTGAAGATGGCCTTGTAAGCCGAAAACCGGTTAGCAATAAAAATAATATTGTAGAACAAAAGCAAACTGGTGCTTTTCATTTATTATTATGAATATTTCTTAATTTCATTTTCTTACGAGTTGGTTACGTTGAATTTAATGATATGAGATTGTTATTACAGATCATTAAACCAAAAAATCGATATCTATTTTCGTAGACTAATAGTAATGTACTAAGTATAAAAAAAATCTGCTTTTGAATATTTGACTGGACAACTATTAAACGTTTGAGATTCAGTAAATTTTGTATACTTCCTGCTAAATTTATCAAAATGGCAATTTTAGAATTGCTCCATTTCGGCGGTATCCACGGCCAGTTCTTTTTTTGCGACGAATCTTTAAATAGTGCAAACTAATAAAAGTGGTGGCAAGAAGTGGCGCGGAGCGTAGCAAGTGAATTCAGGACTGTGGACCAGGTAGTTTTTAGCGGCAGGATCCTTGTGGAAAATGTAATTTTTTTTGACTAACTACAGTGCACGCCAGCAGGTAAAATTTTGCGTCCGAAATTTTTTCAAAGTTGACTAACAGCAGGGAAGTAATCAACAGATTTGAGTATGATAAAGCTAAGCTTTCCATTGTCAGAGACACAAACAACAAATCGTTTTTTCTCGTTTCTGCTTTTTCATTCGACATTCAGTATGCTGCGCACTAAGAACTCACATTTCTACACTGTCACTAAATGAAATAACATTTTAATTTCTCGTCGGTGCTTGCAACAATATATGTGTTTTATCATTAAAAATTTGACATTGACCCACATCTTACACATTACGTCAAGTGTTTAACGCTTCAAAAAAATCTCTGTTCCTACGTTTATTTTTCAGTTCTGCCGAAAAAATAAAATTATAAGCATAAAATCTTCCAGACATTGTTGCTTTTAAGCATTATTCATCTCGAAATTACAAATAATGTAAATATAATAATCTCAGAATTCTCTCCATAGTTCACATTACTATGGGCACATCCATTTCGGATGACATTGCCAATAAATTGAGAGCAGCCGCACTCAGACATGTTGCGTTGTGGTTAATAGCCAGGTAGTACGACCAGGAAGTTAGATTAAGTCTTTGATGATCATATTTGGAACATTAGAAAAATGTGTAACTACTGAAAGGACAAGATTTAAATATTTATCGGCAAAACAATGCATACCTCTTGTCTTTAATATCATTAAAGTGCTCCTACTTTCCTTTTTAACACCTTCAATCCAAATTATTTTTCACGGAATCTAACGTAGATAGGTAAATTTCTGTTAGAACGCTATAGTACGCGAACGGAGAGAACACGACTTGCATACAGGTACGACTCTTAAAGATGGAAACTAGGTCAGAGTTCCACGTCTCGTCGACTTGGAGACCATTAGCGATATTGCGTCACTTCACCTCGAGCAGGCACGTGAAGTGTAGCTGTACACTAAAATGTTCCCCTTACACTCAAAGAATCATACGCGACCACGAAAATAAATATCATATTCCCTATGAGCAAAGCTTTACCACCTACTCACTTTGTTACGAAAATAAAATAGTAACTGAGAAAGCACAGCCTGAATAACACACATCTGCCCAAACATGGACCTCCGAGGAGAACACGGCAAGCGTCATGATCTGATTGCCCAGAAACTTTGCTCAGTGGAAGAAGGGTCAAAACAAGCGAATACGTGTCTCGGCTTACCCGCAGATACTCGATCGTTTCTGAAAAAAGGACGGTCAAAATTTTCGAGGTATTTTCCAGGTAATATACATGACTTTCACCGTGCGATGTCCTCAGATGGAATGTTGCCACTGTGATTTGGGTGGAGGCTTTGTAATTTTTGCCCTGTGTTCGAAACCCGATTGTTACTTTTATTTTTGTTTTTCATTTATATACCCATGTCAGTGAAAGATTACTACACGAAACTTTCCCAGTGTATATTTATGTAACGTTGTCCTTATTCATCCACTAATTGCATGTCAGATGAACGAATTAAAAAATGAGAAAATTATTTGAAAATGTTTTCGGCGAATTTCTTGTGGTGTATCTTGATTCATGAACAACTGCAAGCGCCAATTTTCGGAAAAGTGATCCATTATGCATGGTTTGTCGCAAAATTACTGCCCACGCGCGAAATCTTCACTAGTGCTAACGACGTTTCTTTTCCGAGTGAGATTTATATGAATAAATATCGCTATGACAAACCTGACTTTCTGCGATGCTCGGTGTTCGGAATATCTGTGTTTCGAATGTTTCTACGATAGTTATCATCCAAGGGAATGCACCAAATCGTCCTGATATATAATAAAGATATGAATAAAGTATAAGAATTAATATAAGAATCGATATGAAAATGAAATATCAGAACGTGAGAATTTAAAAAGATCGTAGCCCCTTAACATGCCATACAGACATATATAATAAATGTGTGACAGTTAATGTGAAATCCAGTTATAATTTTACAGTTCATATAATGCCCTTGTTTCCCAAATCTGATAAGAAAATTTCTTGTAGTAACCTTCCACTGACATGCGTAGGTAAATGAAAACAATAAAATAAATAAAAACAAAAACCGGGTTTCGAGCACGAGGCGCAAAACTAAGAAGCTGTGGTGCTAACCAGTGAGCCACCATGTCGTCTGAAGCTATCACGAGGTAAATGGCACATAAAGTACCTCGAAAATACCTCGGAAAGTGTGACCGTCGCCTTTTCATAAGCGGTCGAGTATGTACGCGTAAGCCGAGACGTGTTTTCGCTTGTTTTGACTCCTGTTCCACTGAGCAAAGTTCCTGGGAAATCGGGTGATGGCAGTTGCTGTGTTCTCCTCGTGAGCAAAGAAACTGAATTAGTCATCAATCGGAATAGTAAAATGTCATACACTCGTTTTCACAAATAACGCATGTGATGAATTGAAAAAGGTTCATCCTTATTCCAGAAACAAAATATTTTTACAACAGAAAAAACAGTCTGGTTGCACAATATAGGTTTATTTAATACTTGTTTTGTAAATAAAACCACCTTTTCTTGCTGCAACTTAGTTTATTTTTCCCAGACGAGTTTGGCCTTTTTCTTGCTCTAAGACATCGTCAGTGGGATCTATAACGATACAGTTTTGTTATTTTTGGACTATCAAACAGTTCACGTCGCGTTTTTTATGTAAATAAGTAATCACTTACAGTTTGCTGTGATCAGCGTTTCCTCTCATCTGGTCTGGAGGTTCCGCTACCACTTTATTTCCGAAACATAAACACAATTTTGTATTCCGAACTTTTTCACACTGTCCACTATGTTTCTCCTTCTTTCTTGCGGTATACTATTATTCTTAGCTATTTGTTCGAATACTGTCCCTGTAAGTCCCTCCCCCCCCCACACCCCCCTCACCC
This sequence comes from Schistocerca cancellata, assembly GCF_023864275.1. Taxonomy (NCBI): domain Eukaryota; kingdom Metazoa; phylum Arthropoda; class Insecta; order Orthoptera; family Acrididae; genus Schistocerca; species Schistocerca cancellata. The sequence goes on along the minus strand of NC_064627.1, from coordinate 468,974,722 downwards.
GCACACACGCACATTCTATTAAAAATAAATAAAAAAACCTCTCCCTCTCCCTTTCTCATACACACACACACACACACAGATATAAACATCATGAATAGAAGTTGGTTTTGAACATATACTTCGTTAGGTTGGCATCATGTAGGTAAAAAACCAAAGAAGAGGAAGCACATTATGAAGTTACAATATTTACGTTGTTAAAAACACACCTGCCTCACGTTGTTCTGCAAATGACGCTTCTTATTTGTCCTATGCTGTTTATAAGTACTTCATATGAAGTTAAAGTAAAAAAGTATTTTACGTCTGAATGATAATTTGAGGATGTGCTGAAATTTATTTGTGCAGAGTTAGTACTTGGGCTGACTTAAATAAAAAGGAAGCTTAGGATTCGATATCACATGGAAGACAAGGTCATTAGAGACCAAACCGGGTAGGACAATGATGGCGAAGGATAGGAACCATTCCAGCATTCGACTTATGCGATCTAGGGGAACCACAAAAAACGAATTTTTTAGTTCCCAGGGGAACTTGAACCTACTCTTCCCGAATGCGAGTCCAGTGCCTCAACTTGATATATATGAACGTTCCAAAATTATTTTTCGCATTTCAACTGTATACATTAATTCTAATCATGTGCAGACCAGTGAATACACTTCGATGATTAATAGAAACGAGTATTGTTAAGATTTAAAAGTGCGTTATTTGATTGCAAAGACGGAACTTTCGATATTCCACAACTGTAGACAATTCATCACGCACTACATTGACACTGTCTTGGATAATTGGAGTAGGCTCTGTTGCATACTGCTACTGCGTAGACAGCAATAAGGAAAATTAATTTATGCCACTGATTTCCTCTCAACTTTACCCAGGAATAATTAGCAGTAAAAAAAATGAATGTTGGGGTGGAATTTTAACATTTTGGTACAACCAGAGATTATTGTTAACAGTAAAATTTAGTGGACGTACAACAAACTCCAGTTAACGGACACGCAATGTTCTTCACTGTAAGGTTTACTGTTGAAATTCCAGCAGCGTACATTCCAACAATTATCGGGTAACATATTACTTTCTTATAAGTATGTCTCACGAAAACCAGGAAATGATGCTAGATCGTTCCGAGTTTATCTTCTGTGTTTTCCATTTCCCAAAAGCAGTTGACTACATCCCCAAGCGCACTGCTCGCTTCATCATGCAACACAGTGCCTTTCATACATAATATTTCGACTCCTACCGGACTGCCTCACCGTCTCCTTGTTGTGATTCACCTTTCTTCTTAGACTCCAGTTTTGCGTCCAATAATGCATCGACAGTGAATTTCGTAGCCTTCGCCATATTGAAAGTATTCATGTTGTAAATTTACACTGGTGTTTAACAGGCTTATAGATACCACTCTTAGAAGTTTTCTGCATTATTTTCATATGTTCAAATAACGGAATAAATCACAGAATGAGTTACATAGATAGTGAATTGCAGTTAGTGAGGAAGTGATTATGTAGATGCAAGGAGAGACTTGAATGAACGGTTGGAACACGAACTTGCTTCTGGTTTTTGGTGAATCTATTTCGTAGGTTTTTTCCTTATTTCAGAAAATACTGTGCCGTAAGGAATTGTTGCTTAACTTAAGACACTTGATTTTCAACGAGTAGTGAACAATAGGTTGAATTCATGACAGCAAAGTTTAGGACTGTCGAGACGGCGTGCGTGAAAATCTGAGCATGTAACTTGATATACAAGCAGTCGCAGTGTTGGTTTATAAACCAAGATACTCTTCCATACATTCAAAAATATTATTGATATTGAAAAATGTGATCTTCTTACTAGAGAAGTTTTATTTTTCCAGACCGCAATAAATACGTATATTGGCAACTAGTTTCGGCAGTTTAAATTACCTTCTTCAGATTATATCCATACAACAACCATTGTGCCACTTATTATAACGCACTGTCATCTAACCATACACATCATATTCATTGTGTGCCGACTACGAAAGCTGCTCTGTCGGTTGGAGCTATTAAGTTATGCTGTGAAAAACATTTTGCTTATGGTAAGAACCAAAGCAAAGTGTTCTGTTGATGTCGTATCTCGCATGAAACACACAAAAAGCAGTATTTGCTTCGACTGACTCTAACTGCGCTGCATACAAAGGAAACTGAAAATGAGTTTCGAAACAGCAGAAAAAAATACACCTGAGGAGAGTGTGTCACCCTTTCCACTATGGTGAGAAATGCAGAGTGTCCGGATTGATAGTAGTGAAAAACGGTTTAACTTTGTTTTTGTTACCAGTATTGCTTTGTGATAAAAAGCAAGTGTCGTGTCTAAAAAATAACACGTATTTCATGTTAACTGTTTTGTACTACAGGAAGCTGTGGTTTTTTACCCGTTTTCTGTTTAATGTAACCTGCTTGCCTTTGCTTCTTTATACCTCCACTTACTTCCCAGCACTGAAGGCACTTTTTCGTGATAGAGTACACGGGACGCGACGAAAAAAAATTGATGATGTTCTCTGTGACGACCACAGGAAATGAATGTCGGTCTACCCTCTAAGATGTACCAACGAAAGCAACAGTATGCAGGGAAACACCATGTTACTCTAGAACATGCACCAGCGGCTACAGGTGGTGAGGCAGAAGGAAGGAATGTTATATAACATTCCCTCAATAACGAAGTCAAAGATGAAATATAAGTTGAGTGAGGCAGGAAGACAGTCGTAGACTTGTCATAGGAATCTTCCCTCTATTCGCTATAAATTCTTGCTGTAAATCATGGAAAAACTACACCTGGATGACTGCAATGGGATTAGAATCCCACTTCTCTAGAATAAGTCTGTAGAACGAACAGTTTGTTGTGGAATTTACTTGGCTACGAGGCACTGCCGTGAGGGCAAGTGTTATCGCCTTCTACAATGAAAAAGCCTGTTGCACTGGAAATACGCAGGCCTACACAATCATAAATAATATATATGGACTTCTGCTATAATACTTCCAAGAGAAATGTATGTGAGACTATGCGGCATCTTAAGGATGTAACACTCCTTTGAAGTACGCTGTCTGGACCGAAGGACTCACCAGTATCTCTGACGGATGGTAACGGCTTCAGTCTTCTAATAAAATTAAAAATATTCTGCTGGCACTTTGTGGAAAATAATACCCAACAGCTCCATTAGTAAATGGTTTATTTCAATCCACAGCTGATTTTGGCCTGAAAATGGACCGTTATTAACTAGAAAAATGAGACCTACGATTATGTCGGTGCAGAGAAGACGACGCTGAACAAAATTTTCCAGATAATTATACATCGGAACTGCTAGATTGTCAAGCTACGCCCATAATGCGAGGGAGTGCTGAAAAGTAATGACTCCGAAATTTTTATTTGAAAACTATTATCTACATCTTTATTCTTCACAACTGCATATTTATTCCTCAATATAGTCACCCTCACGACAAACGCATTTCTCCCAATGAGAGACAATTACTGTAGAATGTTTGACTTTGTTGACGAAGCCACAACCTCGCCTCTATTTCTACCGCCTCATTAGTATCAAAGTGAAGTCCTCGAAGGTGTGCTTTAAGTTTTGGAAACAGGTAAAAATCGGATGGGGCCAAGTCGGGGATGTATGTAGGATGGTCGGTGACAACGAACCCAAGGTGTCAGATTATTGCAGATATCGCAACGCTCGTGTGTGGTCTGGCGTTGCCGTGCTGAGGGGGAAGGTGCTCGATGTGTGAAGGAAATCTTCGAATTCGACACTCGATTACAGCACTTTGTTTCTCGCGCACCAATATAGTTCGTTACATACCGCCATGTTACACTCTACAAATCTGAGCCATGTAGCGGGAAAGGGCTGCAAATACGTAGACATGAAGAATAAAGTCTAAGATGTTAATAATGTTTGTTTTATTAAAAAGCTTTAAGAACTTTCACATAAAAAATTCGGTGGTATTACTTCGCAGGACGGCCTCGGACGTCAGCCTCACTTACCCCAGGTAACATCTTAATGCAAAATAGCACGCTACTGACTGAATTAGCACAAAATAATTGTTTAAGCTGTTATGAAAATGTCAAAGCTGGGGAATGTTTCATTTTCATCCGAGGTTGGTTTCGTTTAACTCGACTTTCCTGAGATATTAATTTGATAAAATTTGACTTTTAAATGAAATACTCTACAAGTAGTCAATTATTTTGTTAGTAAGCTGCACTGGAGAAATAGTATTGCAATAAGATGTGATGTTTATAATAATAATGAAATTTATAATATAATTTATAATAATAATTTATAATAATAATAATGAAACTTAAAGGCCATGTGTTTTAATTTTTCTTAATTTACTGGGGGGATGACTATATTTTTATTGTAACAAGTAATTCAGTAAGCGAGAGTAAGAAAAGAAATTTCTGACACTCACGATTTGTCATGCACTTTTTGCTGCAAATGCTGTAAATTTCTGCATCCAACATTTCTAAAAAATTGATGTGACCGAAAAAAATAACGGTTCATATTCTTGAAAAATCCCAATGTGTTGCAAATTCACGGATATTAACTTCCACACAACCGTCTCCCATTGGCTACTTTTTTTGAAGCAGAAGCTCCATCATGATGAATTTACGACCTACGGTTATTTGGAAAATTATTTCGACGTTGCCTACCCTGATAATATCTTAGTGATAGTTCTTTCCTTGCGCATTATATGCAGCAACCTACATCATTCGTCAGTTGTAAATATTTTGAGGCAGTTAACTGCAATGAAATATTTGCTTACATGTCAGCACTTGATAATGGCGTTTTGTGAGATAGAACCGATTTTGCCTTCACATGATTTACAACAGAAGATGTTACGTCTTATCAAAATGGTTCAAATGGCTCTGAGCACTATTGGACTTAACATCTGAGATCATCAGTCCCCTAGAACTTAGAACTACTTAAACCTAACTAACCTAAGAACAGCACACACATCCATGCCCTAGGCAGGATTCGAACCTGCGACCGTAGCAGTCACGCGGTTCCGTACCGAAGCGCCTAGAACCGCTCGGCCTCCGCGGCTGGCTACGTTTTATCAGTATTGTTCATTAGTTGTTACGTAGTTCCCCTTTGCCATCATGGAAAAATTGACGACGTGTGCAGATTAATCAGTAAAGACAACGGTCATCTGTATATCTGCAGTCCAGTGCGAATTCTCTCTGGTGTTAAGAGCGGTGAGCGTAATAAATGCGGCAGGTCGCCTTGTATTCACAATATTTTCCTGGAGTGCACTGAGCACTACGTCATGCCGCCCTTCCCAAAGAAAGGCAGTCGTTGCGTTGCGGTCGCGAATACACGCATGTGGTTTCGACCATCAACATTTGTCGTACACTTTGGTCCTGCTTTGCCGAACGGTCTGCGTCGCGGCATTGTGGTTGATAAAGGAAGGGCTTAGTGTAATGTGGGGTTAGCCCTCAAAAGTGTACTTTTGAAATATTTAGCTTTTTATTAGATCGCCTGTAACTTTATCAAGACAATAAGAATAAAAAAAAGTTGTATTGCTTAGGTGTTTTAATAACTCTCTCCAAACGTAGTGCAGAATACTTTGGTTATTACTGGAAAGAGCTTAGACTTAATAAATGAGATGTAGGTGCTATTGTAAACACAACAGACATTTCCAAATACAGCAGAGGAAAACTGACTAAACAACATAACTTTCGTTAAACACTGCTAATAACATCACGCTCGTTATTTCCTTCTATTTCATTTCCATTGTCTGATTTCAGATTTTGATAAAAGCCGTGATGAAAGAGAGGTTCCAACTTCAAAATCGACATTACATCACATAGTTTATCATCTTTTATGGAGCTGCCAATAGGATACTTAGGTTCCCTAACAGTGTCACTGTATTTTATTTTCTGTGCCTTACCTTTACCCTTCTGCAAATTTATGGCAGTATGGAGGGCTATATCACTATACGTGAACCGTATGTGATCTTTATACCTTCCCTGGAATCTTAGAGAAGATACGTTTTGGATGTCCACGCTTATGCCAGGAAGGGTTCTGCACCTTTTTGTTAGCTTATTTTTTGTTAATTGAGTTGATCTAACAAAATTCTCTTTCGACATTTCTATTACAGCGAACAGTTGTTTTTCCTTGCATCGCAAGGCAAAATACCTTAGTATTGCCTGGATGTCCAGTGTTTATAACTGGATTGTCACTTTCTGTGCCAGCATTGTTGATTATAAATCCAATGTATAAAGCTTCTATGTCACTGGTCGATTAGGTAATTAGTTAGCCTATCGAAACCAATTTGTCAGAGAGGTGTGGGATACACCCTTATTCCGCCCAATGGTTTGAGACTGCATTGTAAAGTGTGTTATCTTATGCTTTTCAGCAGTGACATAAACTGACGCCAGATGGTTCCAGGTCACATAACATGCGTCTAGTTAAATTTTCACCAAAGCGAGGGATACTCATTGTTCCACTGAGTCCTTCATTATCGCTGCTGCAGTTTATGAGCGACAGAAAGATGAATATCTTATCACAACACTATGTCTGCCCGAGTTTGACGTGCCTGTCACTTGGCAAAGACCCTCCTTCGCAGTTTGATAAATCGTTGTCATTCGACAAATTTGCTTATCTCAGCAATCATCTGCTGTTGCTGTCAGCCTAGGATCTTCGATAAAATAAAATATAGGAAACATAAAACAGGTAAAGACAAGAGACAAGCAAAACATTACACATTTCGTCAAACCTTAGAGCCCAGCATTTTTTCTCTCTAACCTCGCTAAAGCTTTACACGGCGTGCTTTCCTTTCTGCAAACGAATCTATTACCTCATCAAAGTAAGTCAAACGTTTTGCTGCATGAAAAATCAAAAGTCGTTGCCTAATATTGAAAAAGCTGCTGATACGAATAGTATCCAAGACCGGTATGATTTCTCGATTTGATTATGTCTAGTTGTCACTGTCTGCTAGATAAAACGAAATAGGCCTTTGTAATACTACAGCAATTGCAACTCACGCCAAATAAGCGAGACTGTTTTGGCACAAATGATTATTTTTTCTATCTCTATTACACAATTAACACGAAAGAATATAATTCACGGAGTTCCTATATCAAATGCCGATTAGGCCTATTACAAGCAAAATATTTTAGTGTAGGAAGTAGTTTCACATGTCAAATACCTTTTCCAATTTGTCTTGCATGAGATCGAAAAGTAATAGTAGGACGAAATTTTTATATAAATATGGAAGCGTCATATTCTTACATATAATCTGTTTGACGTCCCCATTTTTTCTTCTTCCTTGTTATAACAAATACTTTTGTCATCACTAATTCTGTGACTATTCCTGCCATTGTCAAAACTTATTATCCAGTTAACTTCGCTAACCGTGCTATCACCACAAGTTTTGTTATCCCGCGTTTATTCTCCAGTTAGCGTTATTCCGTGTTCATACAGCGCGTTTTCCGCGCTATTCCGAGAATAGAATTTCTGTCGCTGACCAGGGTCTGTACAATTGGCCCTTAGTAATGTAGCGTTCTGGCAAAAATTTTCCGTCAAAATTGCATTTTCTTGGAAATACTGAGAAGATAATATGTAATCTTTCTTACAATTATACCTGTTAGTCGTTTATTTCCGCTCTGGTAGTCTGAATCTATGGATTTTGCTAATAATTATAATAACGCTTATTTTTAGCTCAACGAATCAACCACATAAACAAACAGTGATTGGCATTCACCCGTTCGGGGTTTATTCGGTTCAGCTCGTACAGCGCCTTTTGCCTGCGGCAAAGTTTTCTATTTCTTGATGCACGGAGATTCCTTAGCAGAGACAACACGTACATTATGCACGCATTCAAAAATCAACTTGTGATTGGTTCAGAAATCATCTTCGAATGTGTTCAAAAATGTTCAAAAACCAACAGGGGTGCGTTTCAAAATCATGTTGATCTAGGCGCTCCGTGAAACAAGGTTTTTTTATTCAGAAATTGCCGCCCGGGGCAGGCACCCCGGTTTGCCCCCCCCCCCTCCCCCCCAAATCCAGCCTAGTTGTTATGCTATTCAGTCCAAAGACTGGTGTAATGCAGCTCCCGACGTTAGTCTATCTTGCGCTGCCTCTTCAAAACTACTGAGACCTACATCCATAATAACATGCTTATTATAGTTAAAACTTGGTCTCCCTCTACAATCCCATAATCCCATCCACTTACCCCCCCCCCCCCCCCCGACTCATACTTCCGCTTCCGTTCATTACTAAGTTGACGATTCCGTGATAACTCAGTAAGTGTCCCGTCAAGCGGTCCCTTGCCTTGCTCAACTTGTTCCATAACTTTCCTTTTTCCCTATTTCGATTCAGTATCTTCACAGTATCTATTCTAACGATGTTATTTACAGCATTTCCTGAAGCACCACATTTCAAAACCTATTTTTTTCTTTTCTGAACTGTTTATCATCTTCTATCGGTGTGGTAAACATGGCTGTCATACTACTTCCAAACGTGCTGATCTATGACATGTACAAAAGACTCAAGGGAATTGCATCATTATCTGTTTGCGTGTGCCGGTTTCGCGCAGATTTACTGCGGTAACAACATGCTCAAATTCCGCACCGATTGCGTTGTATTTCTCAGGGTTATAGCCATGGTACTCCCTCACGGGAGGGGGAAAAAAAAGAACCAGAGGGCACATTGCCCTCGAGCAAAGCAGACCGCCTTTTCCCTCCTCCGCTGGTTTGTGGCCCCTACTGTTCTGCGGTGAGTAGCGGGAGCGCTGTTAACAGCACTGCTTTTACGGACGCGTTTTAACGGCGCGGGTTATGACGGGGAAGCTGGTCGGCCAGTAAAAAGGGACGCACGGTCTAATTGGTCCGCGGCCTGGCAGAGTGGTCGAGCGCGGCGGCCGGACGCTGCGATGCCAGCGCCGCCGCGGCGCGGTGCGGCGAGTCGCGCCAGTGGCCGCGCCGCGCCACGCTGTGGCCACCGGTGTGAATCATTGCCGCGTTATCGCTCGTGCATTAGGCGGCTACACGCACGCTAACTCAGCCAGAGTTACCGCGCCCGCGTAACAATGAGGCAGCCCGCACTCGCACTGATCTGCCTTACGCCGCGCTCGCTGCCCGCCATAATCGATTATAGCGCCGAACAGGTACGGCGTGGCTGGCTGCGTCGCGAGGCCACTCCAGTGGCAGGCACACGGTTCAGGCGAAAGTTGAAGCAAATGAATCTTTCCTTTCAATAATGGACTGTTTTGGTCGAGGGACTGGTTCTCTATTATAATGGAAGAAAACAGCCAAGGGATTAGGGAAGAGAGCTTGCTGTGATTTCACAGAATAAAAAGACTTGGTATAAACAATAGACTTCCAGAGGTGCTATAGTAATCCGAAAAGCAAGTTTCCGTAGGGCAGTAAACAGGGAGGAATTCGTATTTTCGTTGCGACTGCGTCCACATCCGAAATAACTGTTCTGAATAACAATAATCTGCCGAACTGGCTGTCGTACCCTCGTTTCGAATTTCCTTTTATTTTGTCTCTCACAACTTCGACCATGTAGCCATTTTCAGATGTATAACCTGTCAAATGAACGCATTTGAGTTACAGTCAAATGTATTATTCTTGTAAATGGGGAGTTGCGTCACAGCTGTTTAAGAAACACAAGTGTCACATTGTTTACTACGAAGTTTGGCCACGTAACTGCTTCTTTGCCACGTATGACAACGTAAAATTTGACTGTACGCCAAAATGCCCGTTTAATGGGTTATGCAGAGTTTTTACTGGTACAAGTTGTTATTTAATAAGGCAACATGTCTCATTTCTGATGAAAGATGTTCTTGTGGAAATATAATTTTAATTAGTGGTGTAGGAAGAACAACCCAATGTCCTAGCATTTTTTGGGTGCATGTGCAGATATCAAGAGCGAAATCTGAGCACAGTCCACCCACAAGACGCGATGACGAGCCAGTAACTTTACTTGCAGTGGAGAGGTCGTCTGCAGTTTGCAGTCGCGCTTTGGGGATGCTGTGGACTCCAGGGAAGGGACCCGACGACAATGGTCTAACCTAGAAGAAATGAAGCTACATTATGTTTATCTGTTACTTGCTTATTAACTGGAATTCGATATAATGTCTAGACTGGCAACGAGCTTATTGTAAATGAGAAAGCTGTTCACTCGATGTTGTTATTTGTTTATGAGAAACGTTAAATACAGAATTCTTTAAAAAGTGACTACGTGATTTCGCAGCTGATTGCTAGAGAATACGAGCTTTCTCTTTCTGCCCTCGACGCGCTGTAGTTGGAAATGAAGTCACATGGTACAATTAGTGGGACTAATTTAAAAAGGCGACCGTAAGGAGATATTCAAGGTAAACGATATTACGAACAGCATCAGAGTGGCACTGCGACAAAATTGTGACAGCGGGGAAACCACAATTGCAGACGACGAACTGAACCAAAATATCACTCGTACTGCAGACGATAGACAGCCACATATACAACAGCATGTGCTGTCAAGAAAAGAAAAGGTGCCAACTGATGATGGTGAATCTTCAGGGAAACATGTGAGTGAAAAAAGAGGAAACTTCTGATTACGACGACTTTGGCTTGTACACGTACGCTGACGCTGCAGCTTGCGCGGGAGATACTGTCTGTGCGTAGCTACAACAGCAGGGACACCCTCCGCTATCACCCACGTGTGAACTGTCCCTGCTCCCATGAGCTCACCAGTAGACCCACTATTCGTCTAGACTGTCGCAAAGGTTTCTTTCCTAAGACGCCTGCCGTGGCATTTTATCCCTCTGTCCTTAAAAACTGCTGCTCTTCAATCGCTGTCTGCTTTCCCCTCGATGCGACCGTATTAGTGGGTGATCTTACCCAAACATATGGACAGCAACACAGGCCCGTCTTGCTAACATGCTAACTCTTTTCGGAGAAGTAACACTAGAACTTCTTGTACTGGTCATTATGCTAGTGCGAGCGTTGTGGATCTCCGCTTCTAAAATGAATTCGGATTCTACGTTAAATTGTAGCTATACTTTTCCCGACTGGGTAACTGGGGTAGGTTAGGGACCCGCTAGTCACCGAAATGGCTTCCAATTGAATGACCTGCACCAGCCACATAAATTATTATTAGACTATTAAAAACATACTCAACCCAGAATCCTTTTCCAAAACACATCAGACATGTCTGAAGCTAAATTTCGATCCGAAATACTTCTCTCAACTTGACAGTTTTATCAAAGACCTACCGTTGCACCTGATGCGAGAAGGACTCAGAGCCACCATTTTAAGCCGTTCCAATGACGACACTCATTGTCGAACCTACTGTGTTTTGCCAGTGTGAGGCACTTGCTTTTTGGATAACCCACTGTTTTCTAGCGCGTCGCCGCTGTCTTTTGTTCTCTCTTCGTACTGCAATATCTCTGGAAATTTACTTTGCTTCCAGTATGTGATGGTTGAGATTTCGTTGCTATCTACTTGTATCGACTATGGCGACAGTATTTAGATATCTTGGAAAATGTCGTGTTCAGTGCAAGGCATTGGAAGAAAACCACATTTGCTAAGAGAGTCAGGAAAAGCAGCTCACTGCAGCGAAGTGACTAACTGGTGTATACGGAATATAATGTAAATAGAAAGTAAAATAAATACATAAAAATAAGTAAAATGCGAAACGGGCCCCATGTTACTAAAGCATTACTTGGCGGCTATCCCGGAAACCAGTACCACTTGCAAGTTGTCGATCTAACGGTTTCCAGGGGCAACAAAATATTGATTTTCAATACTTCGCATAATTCTTGGCCGAATATAAAAATTTAAAATACGGTCATGATATCCTCATTAAGAGATATAATCTTATGTCAAAAGTTTAACGGAATGAGGCAAGGTACTACAGTTAGAAAGTATGTGATTGTCTTGAGGCAACGTTAACTGACGATGTCCTCTTTTAGAATACTGCTGCGCGGTGCGGGATCCTTACCAGATACGACTGACGGAGTACATCGAAAAAGTTCAAAGAAAGGCGGCACGTTTTGTATTATCGCGAAATATGAGAGATTGTGTCACAGAAATGATACAGGATTTGGGTTGGACATCATTAAAAGAAAGGCGTTTTTCGTTGTGACGGATTCTTCTCACGAAATTTCAATCACCAACTTTCGCCTCCTAATGCGAAAATATGTTGTTGGCACTGACCTACATAGGGAGGAATGATCGCCACGATAAAATAAGGGAAATCAGAGCTCGTACGGAAAGTCATAGGTGTTCATTCTTTCCGTGCGCTATACGAGATTGGAATAATAGAGAATTGTGAAGGTGGCTCGGTGAACCCTCTGACAGGCACTTAAATGTGATTTGCAGAGTATCGATGTAGATGTAGATGTAGATGCGCTAATACACAAAATTTTTTCGTCCAGTTTTTGAGAATGGGAGCTCTTGTTACTTCTAACAATCTTTGCACATATTTTCAAACTTGTCTGAAACTTTTTTTCGTTGACAGCCGCCATAAAATGATCTCTTACTACACTTTAGCTGTTCATACCGTAAAACTTCAGCACCAGAAATGATGTTTTAATTTGTACTTCTTTACCACAGTGCCATTCACAACTCAGTTTACAGACAGTATCCACAATAACGCTGAATATACGTGGAAAATTATGTCATTTTAAGACAGGTAGCTTAGAAGATAGGGCGTCTTAGACATTCAGATGCATGAAAAACTAATTTCAGTTTAAAATGACCCGCAGTGAAACAACATCAGGCATGACTTTTTAGTTAATTACTTCTTTACTACTAACTCTATTCGCAACATACTCTTTTGACAGTATCTACATATGTCACCGGATGTACCTGCAAAATTATATTACTTTGCAATTCACAGTTCAGGAGATGTGACGTCATAAACATTGAGGCGCATGAAAAACTTGCTTTTGATTGAAATGGAACGCAAATTATCCACACTATATTCATTCAGTGCTTCATAATTATAGCACTTAGCAACTTCAACAAACTTTAAGCATAATTTCAAACATTTTCTATACTTTTTCATTGTTTCATTCTTGACGCCAAAATTTTAACACATTAGCTCATTTGTAAAGCAACCAGACGTTTGAAGTTGTTTTATACGTGGAAGTTCGATTTTTTAAAGAATTGAGGTTCAATGGTTCATTCTAAAACTCCTATATACAAACCTCTTATTACCCGGGTGATGTGTGAATGCAAAGAAAATGCTTCAGATTCCGCAAAGGACTCAAAACCTCGATTACTGACCAATAGAAACATTGACTGGAGTTAATTGCAAAGACTTCTGAGCCCACTGTCAGTTAACACAAAGATTTTCTGGTTATGATACCGGTTCATTTTATAACTGTCACTAATGAAATCACCGCTTCGGCCATTGCTAATATGGCTTTCTTCTCTGTCTGAGGTGACGTAGGAGGAGGCCATTGTAACAGTAGCCGAAACATTGGTTTCATCAATGATAGTTAACTATGACACGGTTCCATAACCAGAAAACTTATGTGTTAACATATGATGTGGCATTACGAGTCAATTTTCCCTACCTGAGTGCGTACTGATATATGGGGAATAGGGACGGAATGAACGTACATTTAAAATTTGAAGTATATTGAAGTTTCTGTAATGGTTTGTTGCTCCTCCTGTAGTCACAGTGACAGGAAAAACCTAATTATATGTACCTGAAAGCTTAGTTAACCTTAGTGTATTATCGTTCTATTATCTTGAAAGCAAGGTCGAGCAATAATACAGGTGAACCTCATTTAAAACATTTTCTGTTGCCTAACAACATCCGCTGCGGAAACACTATTTTTCTCGTATTGTCAGTAACGTAACTTTGATAAAAATACCTGACTTTCCTTAGTTTATACCAAATACACTACTTTAACAAAGGCTTTCGACGTATAAGCATTGAATGTTTTACCGACATTGTTTTCTCTCCTCTCGTTCATAAAGTCTTTGTGAAGTTCATGCCCACTCCAAAATAGTACCTCTTCGCGCATTTTCACTAACTACACTTTGGAGGACGAATATTTTTCAGTGCTTGTCAACTGTTTCTTGGAGGCTCTAGGCGATGTCTCTCGCATTGGGGTCAGTCTTCAACATAAGTAAGTAAACAACGTCGTGTGTTTCGAGGTTTGTATCAGTTCTTTCTGATGGTGTTCGTTCAGGTTACTAATGATATGCCACTTTCTTGGAGCTGCATGACTGTTGGTTCGATCTGCTGAACAAAAATAACATATTTCCAATATTGGAAGATTATTGGCCAACCACTGAAAACTAATTATGAATTTTAATAGATATTAGTAATTGTCATAAACATACCTCCAATTTTATTTCGCAGTTAGGGATTTCAATATACATTTGTAATTCATACAATAAAAAAACTCTTTCTGATTAGCTGAACCTACGCTGCAGACACCCAGCACATACATTCAGTATTATTTGTAATTTCTTTTCTAGCAGTGTTGTACACTTTTAGTATATCTCTATAACATTTCTATTGGCAGCAAGACATGCTTAAAGTGAATAATTTCGTGTCCACTAATTCCTTACATAACTTTTCCATCACGTTAACTCATTTACCTTTGCAGTAATAGTCGCCGGTGCATTAAAAATGAGGTCAGAGATACGGTAATAAGCACGTAAATGAACATCGAGTATTAAATTCAAGGCTACAACCATTAGCTTCGGGTACAGTGATCGAGAGCGTTAAGTTTCAACAGTTCGTGTCTGCAATCTTAGAGCAAGATACGGTTACCTCGCTTTGGCCTTTCTGCACGGCATTCAGAATTGTGCAGCATGGACGTATCAAGACGTTATAATCGGAACAAAAACATTGCACGAGTTCTTATCTGACACGACTACCGGCGATAATCTGCGTATTTTGAAAGTTTGATATCCAGCTACGTGATACAGGTGTGCACGCGAATTAAATTAACTTGTCCCACTGTCAGTATACTTGCTGTATAAATTCCGTCGTTCCCAGAAATAGGAGACGAGTACACAGCACCGTTGCTGATGCACCATACATTTGTTGCATAATTCCTTAAACATGCCAATGACTACGAGCAAAACTGTACTTAGGACGTCGAAGGAATAAAAAGGAGTGTTAAGTGTGTGGCGCCAAAGGTGAACCAGCGCTACAGATGCACCAGAAAGCCGATCGACGTTGACCATTAAACATGCAGTGCAACACGAGATACGAGGTTCTTGCGCCAGCCGATGGAGGCGGACGATGTGCAGAAGGGAACAAGGATATGGGTTCAACGGTAGCAGTAGGACACGAAGAGTTTTAATATAAAGTAAGGTGAAGACTTTTTGGTCCAACGGATTTAGTTTGTGATGTTGTTAAAGTGATGAATTTCTAAAAACATTTTTGTTAAACAGGGTGTAACAGGAAGATATGACTAAACTTTCAGGAAACATTCTTCACACATGTTGTTGTTTTGGTCTTCAGTACAGAGATTGGTTTGATCCAGCTCTCAATGCTACTCTATCCTGTGCTAGCTGCTTCATCCCCCAGTACCTACTGCAACCTACATCCTTCTGAATCTGCTTAGTGTATTCATCTCTTGATCTCCCTCTACGATTTTTACCCTCCACGCTGCCCTTCAATACTAAATTGGTGACCACTTGATGTCTCAGGACATGTCCTACCAACTGATTCCTTCTTCAAATTGTGCCACAGATTTCTCTTATCCCCAGTTCTATTCAATACCTCCTCATTAGTTATGTGATCTACCCATCTAATCTTCAGCACTCTTCTGTAGCACCACATTTCGAAACCTTCTATTCTCTTCTTGTCCAAACTAGTATTCGTACATGTTTCACTTCCATACATGGTTACGCTCCATACAATTACTTTCAGAAACAACTTCCTGACACTTAAATCTATACTAGATGTTAACAAAGTTCTCTTCTTCAGAAACGCTTTCCTTGCCATGGCCAGTCTACGTTTCATACCCTCTCTATTTCGACCATCATCGGTTATTTTGTTCTCCAAATAGCAAAACTCATTTACTACTTTAAGTGTGTCATTTGCTAATCTAACTCCCGCAGGATCACCTGATTTAATGCGACTACATTCCTTTATCCTCGTTTTGCTTTTGTTGATTTTCATCTTATATCCTCCTTTAAAGATACTGTACATTCCGTTCAACTGCTCCTCCAGGTCCTTTCCTGTCTCTGACAGAATTACAATGTCATCGGCAATCCTCAAAGCTTTTATTTCTTCTCCATAGATTTTAATTCCTACTCCGAATTTTTCTTTTGTTTCCTTTACTGCTTGCTCAATATACAGATTGAATAACATCGGTAATAGTCCACATTCCTGTCTCACTCCCTTCCCAACCACGGCTTCCCTTTCATGCCCCTCGACCCTTATAACTGTCATATGGTTTCTGTACAAATTATAAATAGCATTTCGCTCCCTGCATTTTACTCCTGCCACCTTCAGAATTTGAAAGAGAGTATTCCAGTCAACTTTGTCAAAAGCTTTCTCTAAGTCTACAAATGCTAGAAACGTAGGTTTGCCTTCCCTTTTTAAGATAAGTCGTAGGGTCAGTATTGCCTCACGTGTTCCAACATTTATACGGAATCGAAACTGATCTTCCGCGAGGTCGGCTCCTACCAGTTTTTGCATTCGTCTGTAAAGAATTCGCGTTTGTATTTTGCAGCCGTGACTGATAGTTCGGTAATTTTCACATCTGTCAACACCTGCTTTCTTTGGGATTGGAATTATTATATTCTTCTTGAAGTCTGAGGTTATTTCGCCTGTCTCATACGTCTTGCTCACCAGATGATAGAGTTTTGCCAGGGCTGGCTCTCCCATGGTTGTCAGTAGTTCTAATGGAATGTTATATACTCCCGGGGCCTTCTTTCGACTTAGGTCTTTCAGTGCTCTGTCAAACTCTTCACGCAGCATCATATCTCTCATTTCATCTTGATCTACATCCTCTTCCATTTCCATAATATTGTCCTCAAGTACGTCGCCCTTGTATACACTCTCTATATACTCTTTCCTCCTTTCTGCTTTCCCTTCTTTGCTTAGAACTGGGTTTCCATCTGAGCTCTTCATATTCATACAAGTGGTTCTCTTTTCTCCAAAAGTCTCCTTAATTTTCCTGTAGGCACTATCTATCTTACCCCTAGTGAGATGTACCTCTACATCGTTACATATGTCCTCTAGCCATTCCTGCTTAGCCATTTTGCACTTCCTGTCGATTCATTTTTGAGACGTTTGTATTCCTTTTTGACTGCTTCATTTACTGCATTTTTATATTTTCTCCTTTCATCAATTAAATTCAATATATCTTATGTTACCTAAGGATTTCTATTAGCCCTCATCTTTTTACCTACTTGATCTTCTGCTGCCTTCACTATTTCATCCCTCAACGCTACCCGTTATTCTTCTACTGTATTACCTTTTCCCATTCCTGTCAATCGTTCTCTACTGCTCTCCCTGAAACTCTCTACAACCTCTGGTTCTTTAAGTTTATCCAGGTCCCATCTCCATAAATTCCCACCTTCTTTTCCCGTCGCACATAGGGGAAGAAAGTTTGTGGTGTGGACATTAGTCCGGAAACGCTTTATTTGCATGTTACAGCTCTTTAACACTTTAATCGTGGGAAAAATACAGCAAAAGAATGTATCAAATCAACACAATATGAAACACTGTCAAAGGGCTGAGGATTGACACGTTGTTGAATGAACTACTTGCAGAAGTCTACCTGTGCAGGAAAATCAGCTGCTGAAAGTGGCTGCATAGGCTGTTCATGGTACGGACGCAGCAGTTCTCATGTAGCACTCTCCTAGCAGTCATGTGGGCAACATTGCTTGTTGGAGCAAACTATCTTACGCTGGCACTAGGGTTGTAATTAACTGCTCAAAAGAAGTTCCTTCTCCAATTGAGATGTCCTTATCCTTCTAGGCCTCCCCCTCTCGGGAATAGTAGGCATAAACGTCTCACGCTCCTTAAGGCGACGATCAATTTCTTTAAACGTCCTCCTGTCGGGGCATCGTCGTTCTGGAAACATCTCCCGATACAAACGCTGAGTGCCACGGCCATTACCATATGCTAATCCGTACAGCAAATAGGCAACCGGCAATTTCGCATTTGAGTACACTTCCACTGATGCTAGCAGAGCAGTGAGCTTAGGTGCATGTCAACACAAGCAATGAAGAGTGTCACATACCAACATCAACACTAGCTTCGTTCAGCTGGCGGTGAACCTAAGAATGACAGCTAACTGTACATTCCAAAGACACGTAACCTAGGGGGTATTTTGAACATTTCACGTAAGAAAACGTTTCAGGTAATGCTAGTGCGTTCCGTTTTTATGTTTTTCCTATGATTAATATTGTTATGAAGAGAAGTAGAAAATGAAATCTGATATGGAAATAAAGCGTTTTCCGACCCATATCCGTAGAACACATTTTATTCCTCTAGGGTAGAGATTCCCAGACTTTTTGTCACTACGCACCTCTTGACATTTTCAAAAATTTAGGCGCACCTCTATAGCTTGTTCACTTTGTAACAAATCCTGATTTGGCGGAAGAGGGTGGGGAATGGTGGGGGGCGAAGGTTGAGCGACGATTGCCACAGAATGAGGAATGGTACGGGAAGAATAATTTTCGCCATCTTGCTCAGTGACAACACTCATACGAGTTTGGCGTGGTGCCGATCAACTACTATGTATGGTAGAAATGTGACAGTCTAGTAAGAAGGTTTCGTGGAAGCACTCTTTTACAGAATCGTTCATGTTCGCATGTGGTATTTACTTGTAGCAAATAAAACGAAATTAAATTAAGCCCGTTCTGATACAAATATTAAATGAGTAAGACAAGAATGACATTTAATCATTTAAAGTATTTATTAAACTTTTATAGTAGCTTTCGTTATACTTACGGTTATGTGCGGATTTAGATTTTTTAACTGCGTAATTCACACTATCAAATTTAACCGCACCTCATAGTTATAGTACTGAAGAATCAGCTCGTTGTAAAACACACACTCCAGTTGCAGACGCAAGCTTTCTTCATGTCACGATCCCATTTAACGTAACTCCCAACAACGCAACAACAAAGAATTCACTGCGTAATCCCTACTACAGTGCACAAGTTGGCAGCAAATGCAAAGCGGCACGAAAGCTTTCAAATAACCACCGACAAGACCCGATTAAAATATCGCCAACGTCAAAACACGATGAATCATTCCCAGTTAGGGCAGCCACTTCTAATGAAGCGAGGGGTGGGGAGGGTACAATCCGATCTCCGTGTGTCCTGCGTGCAGTCCAAAACAAACATTCTGCAGTCAATACATTTTCTTTAACATTATACAGATGCTACTTTTATTAATCAGTATAATTTTACTTTAAAAATAAAGAAACATAAGAGAATAATTTTACTTATAATTCATCTGTACGTGATTTGTTTACTCGTACCACCTGAAATGTCCTTGTGTACCACTAGTGGTACATGTACCACCGTCTGGGAATCCCTGCTCTAGGGGAACTTTTACTCAAAATTTGGCCACATCTTTTCGTTGCACCCCATATTTTACTTGAATTCTGCTCTCGAAACGCGTCGTGTGAGTTGTTATCTTGTCACGAATTTTATATAGTTGGACCAAATTTTGATATTTTACGAACATTTCACAACTACGACCTCGCCTCCGTCTAAAATGGAGGTCTATACTAATTATTTCTGCATCTTCGTGTGCAGTATATGAGGTACCGCACGGCGTGAGGCAGAAGATACACAGAGCAGTAGTTCTTTCAAAGTCTTCCTGTTCCACGCGTAGACTGTGCGAGAGAAGCACAAGAACTGTCGGTACGCCGCCTCGCATATTTCAGTTTATTTAGTTTTGCCGCCACGATCATTATGTGACATGTGACCTGCTCGAACAGCTCAAGCTGCGAAGCGCTAGCTAGCGAGATACAGGTGAGAGCCAGATCCGGATCGATTCCGCGCTGCGGCATTAGCGACTGTTTCTCTGGTATACCGGCCGACCTGAATGGGATTCTTAGATGCTTATCCACACTCGTTTAGACAAATGCTGAGCTAGTTTCCAAACTCCGCGTCTGAAAATACTGTACACAAAAAGTTAAAATATAAAAACAAATACAACAAGGTTTACGTGGCTCGTAGACAAATGACGCAAACGTCTCCCCTCCCTTGGGTAATTGACGACTTTGGCGACAGGAAGAGAATCTGAATACAAAATTAAGGTAAAATAAATTTTATGAATCTTGAATATAGCGGATCTCGTACGACAGGATAAATGCTACGAAAGGAAGAGAGACTCTTTGACAACTGTGGCTGTGGAGCCAAAAGATTCCGTCCCAGATTCGCTCCATAGTTTTGTTCAAACGGCAGTAACTGAGGCATGACGTAAGAAGTGGGGTGAAAGGCAGCCTAACAGCTACATAACAGGCGCCAGTTGCGCGAGGAATCGCGCCAGTGTTGTAGGAGGATAATCCGACTGCCTGCAGCCACAGGAGTCGGCGTGCCGAGTCTCTAATATTCATTTATTAATATTTGATAAAGTGTAATTAATTGTTAATCATGTTGAATACATTCTCAATTTTTAACTTCCAAGCTTTGATCCACTTATTTCAGATCTCATTTTGTAAAATTTTTAATTAACGTTAGAATAACGACATTCAGGCGAAGCACTTCGTGCATCTTCGGCTTCCTCCCAGAAATGCGCTACGGAGCGAAGTTATTTCGATTGTCTAATCAGAAGGGAATGAGAAGTTGCACAGCGTGCTTCGCGTGACACGCTGCACAATTAAAATCTCGGATGCGCTCCGTATAAAATTGTATTCAGTTACTGCGACTTGGCATGCAAAGCAGAGAAGAACAGAGTATAAGTGTATATTATTTTGTGGACATAATTTCTACGAGATATTTAATGTCATAAACTTGTGATTGCTTCTAACACGGACCCTGATACGTGTCACTTTGTAGGCGCATATGTGAAAATATGTCTTATTAGCAATTTATAGCTGTGCCTGCTTCGTGTGTTCCGAATAAACGAAAATTTATTGCCCTCGCATATTTGGAACTTCTTAGATCTTTTAGTAGAACTGAGAGCCTAGGACATGTCACCAGTTATTTTACAGTCTCGCCTCAAGAACAACGAAATCGCTGCCTGAGCACTACGTCCGAGCTGGGACGAGGACGTCTATAAACGATCTCAACGTTTAGTGGAGTATTACAGAATCTCTTGTGTTGTTCCTTGAAACGGGAGAACAAACCTAGGCCCATCGCATGTCCTGCAGTCCCAGTACAAGTGGAAACAGTTACCTGTTATTCGTGGTAACAAGCAGGAGGGAAAACGAAGGAGAAATTAACGTGGAGACGGACTAAACTCGTCACATACGATGATTAGCTCAGTTAACCCTCGACTTGATGGGAAATCCACACAACCCCTCATTTCTATCATATCCCATTATCCTTCTTTCCTTTGTACTACCGTAAGATTATGTGAAATGTAAGTCAGAGGAAGTACTATACTTCATTACTCGAAACGTTAGATCTAAATTCTGAGTGTTTGCGTGATGTACCGCCATTTACTAGGGCGTCTTCCACTGGAGTTTGTGTACCATTTCCGTGACATTCTCGCGCTAAGAAAATTTGTGACAAATCTTGCAGAATTTTCTGTCCCTGTTTATTTGTTTGCCGTAATCAGTTTTGAAAAGAGTCCCACGCTGACGAATTCAAGGGAACTCTCGGTCAGATTAAAGTTTTGTAACCGACGTCATCGTCAGTCACTTCCTTGGGATTGTTTCAGTAACACTCTCTAACGTCTGGCTTGCCCACACCTCATTCATCTTACTTTTCTCCTCCGGTATGCAGTTCGGAGATTTATTACTCCATCATCAGGTACTCAAATGTGTTCAAATGTCTCGAAGTACTATGGGACTTAACATCTGAGGTCATCAGTCCCCTAGAACTTAGAACTACTTAAACCTAACTAACCTAAGGACATCACATGCGTCCGTGTTAGAGGCAGGATTCGAACCTGCGACCGCAGCAACCGCGTGGTTCCGGAATGAAGCGCCTAGAACCGCTCGGCCACCACGTCCGGCTCAGGTACTCACTTTTAGTGATCTTCCCGTAAAGCGCTTTGGGCACTTACAGCATCGTGGTCAGGTACTGACTTACTGGTCTTCTCATGAGCGTTTCGGTGGATTATACTGTACTTGATCCGGACACCCTACGTAATGCGGACTTGGTCGCTAGATGTCACGAGAGACTCACTCACCAGTATGAAAGGACGCGGGGCTATTGTCAATAAAGAAGCAATAACTGAAGCATGGGTCGGTCAGAAGAGTTCAGAAACCTCAAATATGGACTAATCTTTGCGTGTCACCAGAGTAATATAAATGACCGAGGTGGCGCGATGGTTAGCACACCGGCCGGCCGGTGTGCCCGAGCCGTTCTAGGCGGTTCAGTCTGGAACCGCGCGATTGCTACGGTCGCAGGTCCGAATCCTGCCTCGAGCATGGATGTGTGTGATGTCGTTAGGTTAGTTAGGTTTAAGTAGTTCTAAGTTCTAGGGGACTGATGACATTAGAAGTTAAGTCCCCTAGTGCTCAGAGCCATTTGAACAATGATCGAGGAGCTCCTCGTAAGTCACACATGTCTGTTGACAGCTTGAGGAGGAGTAGACAGTGGATGACATTAAATGAGTGACCCAGGAGTGACGAATCATAGTATACCGAATGGCAGTCCGATGGAAGGGTTTTGCGTTAAGTGAATGGCGACAGAAAGTTACCTGGCCATCTTGCGTCGTGCCAACAGTGAAGTAAGGAGGAGCTGGAGGTGTTTTTCGTGGTTAGGGTGTGGTCCCCTTATTGGGCTTAAGAAAAGCCTATTTGCAGAAGGATGTAACCACGTTTTACGGCATTGTGTGCTGCGTGTAGCGGAGGAACAGTTCGGAGACGGTAAGTGTAACACCATGGAAATGTACCCCCTCATAGAGCCACATTTCTGAGGCAATGGTCTGTGGACACTGATGTTCTTGGAAAAGACCGGCCTGCTCAGGGTCCCGACCTGAACCCAATCGAACACGTTTGGGGTAAGTTAGAACTCATCACGTAATAAGTGCTATCGACGGGGGATGTCAAATTGATTCCATATTTTTAGATTTCCAGAACGCTTTCGACACCGTTCCTCACAAGCGTGATTTCCTGTCAGAAAGTTCACAGTTCATAGTAACAGACGGAAAGTCATCGAGTAAAACAGAAGTAATATCCGGCGTCCCACAAGGAAGTGTTGTAGGCCCTCTATTGTTCCTGATCTATATTAACGACATAGGAGACAATCTGTGTATCTGTCTTAGATTGTTTGCAGATGACGCTGTCACTTACCGTCTTTTAAAGTCATCAGATGATCAAAACGACTTGCAAAATGATTTAGATAAGATGTCTGTATGGTGCGAACAGTGGCAATTGACCCTGAATAAAGAAATGTGTGAAGTTATTCACATGAGTACTAAAAGAAATCAGCTAAATTTCGATTACGCGGTAAGTCACACAAATCTGAGGGCTGTAAATTCGACTAAATACTTATGGATTACAATTACAAATACCCTAAATTGGAACGATCACATAGATAATATTGTGGGTAGAGCAAACCAAAGACTACGATTCATTGGCAGAACACTTAGAAGGAGCAACAGCTCTACTAAAGAGACTGCTTACAGTACACTTGTACGCACTATTCTGGAGTACTGCTGTGCGGTGTGGGATCCGCATCAGGTGGGACTGACAGACGACATCGAAAAAGTACAAAGAAGGGCAGCTCGTTTTGTATTATCGCGAAATAGGGGAGATAGTGCCACAGACATGATACGTGAATTAGAGTGGCAATCACTGAAACAAAGGCGTTTTTCGTTACGACGGGATCTTCTCATGAAATTTCAATCACCAGAATTTAAGTGCTCGTTTTTCCCGCGTGCCGTTGAAGACTGGAACGGTGGAGAGACAGCATGAAGGTGGTTCATTGAACCCTCTGCCAGGCACTTTATTGTGAATAGCAGAGTAATCACGTAGATGTAGATGTAGATGTAGAACGCCGATTTCGCTCCAAACGCCAGCGACCAGTCCTCTGGTTTCGGCTTTCGAGGAAGAATGGGTTGCTGTTTCTCTACATATATTCAGGCTTTAGGCGAAGGGCAGACACACCGCACATTAATGTCCACAAATAGAAATCCCGATACTTTTGGTGTGATAGTTATCTCGCGGAAAGACCAAACAGGTAAATTTAGAGAGATTCGAGCTGAAACTAAGCCATAACAACAACAGGTCTCCCCGACCATTACTCGCAACTGGAACAGGAACTGGGAGAAGTGACAGTGAAACACAAAGTAACAACCGCCACACGCAAGGTGTCCTGCAGATTCACGCCGAGCAATTTCGTTTCAGCGATAAACACGAAAGCGATGCTGGTCTTGCAATGAAATGTAATTACTTTGCGTAGATAAATGACGTGAATCTTACGACGCGTGGACGTTTCTGCGTCCTCTCAGAAGAGAAGAAACATTTAGAGTGCGACAGTGTGGTAGAGTCCGCCGCACGGCGCGCTGTTTGATATTCCAGTGGGACGCAGCGCCGGAGACGTATGACTGGCTGGCCGCGGCCGGCACACAGCGTGAGCGGAGGCGCGCCCGCGCTGGCAGATGTACGGGAGGTGCCGAGCGCGTGGGCGGGTCCGGACCGGGCGCGGCCGACGGCAGAAGGCGCCGATTTATGCGCCGCACCACAGCCGGCGCTGGAGCTCGACACCCGACAGCCGGCCGCTCCAGCCGCGGCCGCTCCAGCTTGCGGCCATAGCCACAGAGGGCCCGAGTCCAGCAGCTGTGCACAACCTGCACACGCGCTACATTTCCCCCGCGCTGGCCAATCGCAGCTATTCACAGCACTGAGTTATACAGACTTTCCGTATGAAACCTCCCTCATTTCCAAATGCAATTAAAACACCCTCACGAGAGAGCCCAATGCGTGAAGTGGAAAGTGTGAACGAAACTGCCCAGTGCTCGCCAAAGAAATTTTCGACATGAATTACAAAGAGAGCCGTCAGATGTTACGACCAGATATTTCTAACGGAAAAATTGTTTATGGGGTTTGCTTCTCATGGATCAATATTAGATAAATATTGTTTGTCGTTTGTGTAAATGACCTTCCGTGTTATCTACAACAAGCAGAATTAGTTCTTTTTGCGGATAAGTTCGATTAAAATTTTTTGGTAGTTGACACTTCACGCGTTGTAGCTGGTTTCCTCCAGGCAGAGAGCTCATCGTCACGCCCGAACCTATCGTCGTTGCCAAACTGCTATAACAGTTATGCAGTTTTCCTTGTCTGGCTTTCTTTCTTATTGTGTTTGGATTCCGAATCCTGGATTTGGCCCTTTAATTTCGTATTTCATCACACATAATAACCACAAAACATGACTCTCTCTCTCTCTCTCTCTCTCTCTCTCTCACACACACACACACACACACACACACACACACGGAGAGAGAGAGAGAGAGAGAGAGAGTACACGAAACGATGCTAACGATGTACATGCGTTTCATACACAAACATTACTGGATCCTTCCGTGCTCGATACAATTCAGCGTCACATATACAGTTATTATAATTACCAAGATCGGCTTGCATTAGAAAAGTTTCGCATGACGTTATGTGGAGCTAAATTTTTGGAGGCTGCTATTCGTTTTTGTTACTGGATTATCAGAGTGATAAATGTGTAAGTAGGCTGTTTAGGTTTTTATGTTGGTAATGTCACGTAGCGCTCTGTATAAAAATCACTGGCTGTGCTGTGTGCATTCTGTGGCTGGTTGGAATTGTTGGATTATTCGCTATTATAGTGTTGGGGAGTTGGATGTGAACAGCGCCTAGCGTTGCGCAGTTGGAGGTGAACCGCCAGCAGTCTTGGATGTGGGGGGAGAGATGGTGGAAGTTTGAGAGCGGACGATCTGGACGTGTGTCCATCAGAAAGAATATATTTGTAATATTGGATATCATGAACTGATATATATACGATGACTTTTGAACATTATTAAGGTAAATACATTGTTTGTTCTCTATCAAAATCTTTCATTTGCTAACTATGCCTATCAATAGTTAGCGCCTTCAGTAGTTAGAATCTTTTATTTAGCTGGCAGTATTGGCGCTCACTGTACTGCAGTAGTTTGAGTAATGAAGATTTTTGTGAGGTAAGTGATTCATGAAAGTTATAGGTTATTGTTAGTCAGGGCCATTCTTTTGTAGGGATTATTGAAAATCAGATTGCGTTGCGTTAAAAAAAAATCTTATGTGTCAGTTTAGTGATGATCAGAATAAGCAAAGAGAGAAATGTCTGAGTTTTTTAGGTTTCGAAATTATTGCAGAAAGCTACGACGTTTTTGAGATCTGGCTGAGGTTTTATGATATTATTACGACGACGATGTGTATTATCCTGTTAAGGTATGTTTATGATCAATAAGCTGATGCTATATGAGGAATTTGATTATGCTATGTATTTATTATGATGAAATATTGAAGAAGTGTCAACGAATATGTATATGAATAATGAATAGAAGGTAGGGACTCTGGTTTGTGAAAAGTCTGTTGGAAACCAAGAATCGTACTTTAAGAGTTATGACTTGTGTGTCCATGCCTGAATGTATCATATCACTGCTACTCATGAGATTTCGTTTCTACGCATTTCTACTGTAATTTTTCCGTCTGTGAATTTTTTTTTATATGAGACTATCACTGTAGCGCAAACTGCTGTCGTAAATATTTCGGTAAGAAAGCTAAGTGACCTTGACGTAATGCGTAGTGGGCGCCCAGCTGTGCCAGACGCCTGGAGAAAAAGCCATTAGGTGAAAAAAAAGAGGCAATTAAGCTCGCTATTGACATTCCTTTGTAGAAAGCATCGCAAATATGACATGCTATTACTTGGAAACATATGATTATACTGTGGAGCTCATACTTTGTGCTACTTACTGAATTGCTTATGAATTGATGGGATATATTCTTACATCTGCAAAGCTGATTATGACAAGTGTCTTTCTACGAGAGTTGAGAGAATTTCTACTGACTTATGAAATGCCACATGGCTATTCAATGATGTTTTTATGCTTTGCGTTGTACATAGTTGTTTATTTCATTTGATATCTGGTTTCCAGCTGTGTTGCAGCATTGGTTTTATAAAATAAAATTAAATGCATCTGCTAATATGAACACTTTCTGTCAACAGATCTGTTAAATAATAATTTTATGATCCACATTCTCCAAAAAGGGAGCACTTGGAAAGGAAAGAACAATAAGAAGGGACTAATAGCAGTAATTGCATACATAATTTTCTTTTCAAGTACTTGGTAATTTTTTTGTAGAATAAGTTGTTGTGGTGCACCACTTTAATGACATAGATATTAAGATGTGAATAGACATTTCCCTTATCTGCATTGTTGTCTTTAGTGTACTACTTTTTCTGCTTGTTGCTTTGTCATGTTTAGATATAAGTTATTGCATTTGCTGCTGCTGTTTGCCAGGCATAGTGCTACTGAATTTCACCTTGTATTACTCTGTTAAGCCAATTTTACTACTGATTTATTTTTCTTGTTTGCTGCACATTGCCTTATATTAGTTGTAATATTGCATTTGCTTTGCTAATTTAGATATACTGCTGCTTGCTTTGCCAATTTGCATATTTTTGTCATTGCTGTTTGTGTTAATTTGTTATGTGCTGCTGCATTGCCTCCTTTAGTATATATATCTGAGTTCAGTAGATTTAAGTTAACTTAAGAGAGGGTAGGCTGTATAAGAGAATGAGCTACGAAGAATAGAAAAAGAATGCAATGAGAAGTTACATGAAAAAGATTTGGGCCAGAATGAGTATTGTACAATGAGAAATAATTATTTTGAAAGAGGATATGTACAAAACAGTAGGCTTTAGGGACAACAGCTTTGGATAGGCTTTTTTGTTTGTGGGAACAAATGTTGAAATCAGAGGAAAGATATGTGGAATGAAGATTTGGGTTGGACTGCAGCACCAAATGTTACACTGAAAACGAACCCTGTCCTTTCCTTTCGAGTTATTCCGCTATGAGTTTGTGTACCCTTCTGTATTTGTGTTTTTCCTGTCTTTATGTGTTTAGCTAATAAGATTTATGTTGTAGAATTTTTCTAATACTAAGCTTCATTCACTATGATGAGGAATACTGTTATCCTCAAATATAATTTGCATTAATAATATGTTATTTATTTTGTAAAGATGTTTAGACATTATTTTCGAAAGCTATTCTGATCTTTATGTATTTACGTATGTCATAATTCCTGTAACACTGATGTATATGTTTATTTCTTTTCTTTTGTAAAGCCTGTATTACTACAAATTTTATCTGTATTATTATGTTTTTAATGATGTTTTCTGTACCTTTGTAATTGTATTCTCATGTTATAAAATTGTAATTGACACCAGTTCATCAAATTAAGTAACTTGTAAGCATTAATTTGAGTGCACACATTTCTGTTGGTTATAGTATATGCAAAATATGTGTGAAGTTAGGACTGTTAGTGTTTGCACATGTGTTAATAATTCAGCAATGGACTGGTTAACAGCATTGCTGGTTCTAAGGACAATTCCAAAAACTTTGTGAGTGCACAAGTGGTGGTTTATGGACTTAATATATTGTCCGCAAGACTCTTCGGTGGTGATTGTGCATCTGCACAGTCGCAACAGATGGCTGCTAGCCGTCTCTACAAGCACTGCAGTGGGTCTGCACCTTTGATGGCCCACCAAAACTATACTCTCTACCAGGACTACAGTGGGTCTGCTCTATAATGACGTACCTACCAATATTCTTCAAAACTTCGACTGACTCTGTTGTGGGTTTGCTTTGTTGTGGCCCATTACCTGTCTGCATGTCAAGAGACAGCACTGTCTTTCCGTTGGAAGGACAACACTACTTCTTCAAGACTGCATGAAATCCACTACTTATGTGTGTATTTTCTTTTACTGCTCAGATTTTGAAAAAAAAGAAAACTGTTATTACTATTGTGATGAATGATCAGGAATGTCTTTATGAGGACAATTTTAGCTTTTGAGCAACATTGCATCAATAAGTGTGTGCATTTGATATATTTGTTATTGTAATTATGAAAATTTTTATCAAATCATAATTGGCCACTGCTTAAAACAATTTGTAAATTTTTTTGTGGGGAGAATGGGGGCTATGTAAGTAGACTGTTTAGGTTTTTATGTTGGTAACGTCACGTAGCGCTCTGTATGAAAATCACTGACTGTGCTCTGTGCATTCTGTGGCTGGTTGGCATTGTTGGAATATTCGCCATTGTAGTGTTGGGCAGTTGGAGGTGAACAGCGCCTAGCGTTGCGCAGTTGGAGGTGAGCAGCCAGCAGTCGTGGATGTGAGGAGAGAGATGGCAGAATTTTGAGAGCGGACGATCTGGACGTGTGTCCATCAGAAAGAGTAAATTTGTAATATCGGATATCATGAACTGATATATATATATATATATATATATATATATATATATATATATATATATATATATATATATATATAAAGACTTTTGAACATTATTAAGGTAAATACGTTGTTTGTTCTCTATCAAAATCTTTCATTGGCTAACTATGCCTATCAGTAAATCAAATAACGTAAGAGGTTTATCAGCACAGTAATTCATTAGTTTTTCTAAGGGGTCGTTTCAAATGTAACAACATTACGCGTCGTAGTGCAGTGATTAGCGCATTAACTGGACATGAAATACAATGAAATTTTTTGTTTATTTCTAAATCCAATCAAGTGGTTTTCTTTACTATTGTTAATCAATTAACTGATTTAAATCTTTGTTTATCAGTTTCTAATACTTCAACACATCACTTTTCGCTATCGTATTGACATTTTTATTTGCCCTTATTTTTCTTCCTATCACTCTTTTTTTCATTTGGAACCTGCCCGTATCATCTATACTCTACAACCAAAGTGGCAACCACGACCGCTCATTGGTTGGTGAAGCGGCAGTTCGTGTAGCCAGTGTGAGGGTAATTTCAGGTAACCTATGAATGATAGTGACCAATTACAGTTTGTTTTTCACCGCTGAGGCTGAAATTTTTCTGTCTTGTGTTTGGTCGTAGAAGTTTGCTTTAATCACCGTGAACAAATCGATCTTGATTTTAGTTCTGCCGGCAGTTGTTGACCGCCGTTTTCTCAGATTCATTGCATATCACGAGCTTGTTGTTAGGTTAGGAAATGAGTTTAAATTCAGGGCTACAGCACGCGTCGTCTCCCGCGATTTAGTCACTGGTCACTTAAAATCACCTGTTGATAGAGCATCTTATATTTCCGTCATACATCGCGGCGGTCGCTTTCAACATTGCTGCGCGTTACACATTAACAGCATTTGTGAAGTAGTGACCCACCATGTTTTTGTGTTACCTATAACCGAACGGTAGCCGGCAGCCGATGTAGCAACGCCGTAGCGGCAAACAACAGACGTCAGCTATCAAGTAATTTTAATCGGACAATAGTAATGTGTTCAGTCGAAACACTCATACAGCAACACAATTGTAAATAATGTTCTTGTAAACATTTCCTAATTGTTTTTCTGCTAATGGTCTCACTCCCAACATAAACAAGAGACAACACATTATGTTCTGCACATTTAGAGGTACTATACCAATGGTAAGTGTAACACGTGGTGAGCAAATGAGAAGTAGGTTGAAAACTTAAAAATCTTTACAAGCTGCGACATAGTCACTAAAAAGTTTCCAACGATCCAGGAAAACATTTGTTTTATTATAATTCTTATCTTGGGTCACAATGTCTATTTGTAATCAGGTTACTAATTTCGGTCGGTAATAACTACCTTTAAACCTGAGTGGAAACATATTGCACAACACACATCACGCTATTACATGTGATGATTTTGACTGCATCATCACTTGTAATATCAAAATATGTGTAATGCGACACGTTTCCAGTCACGTCTGAAGATGCTCATTACCTACCGAAATTAATAACCTGATAACAAATAAACTTTGTGATCCGAGACAGGAATTATAATAAATCAAAACTCGTAGGTGCCTTTGTTGACAAGCAATTAAACTGGAAACAGCGCGTTTTGGAACTTCTAAAACAATTTAGTTCAGCCACATTTACATTTTGAATCATTGCAAAATTGGGAAGTGACAGATTATTATGTTCACATATTTTGCGTATTTTCGTCCAATAAAATCGTATGGAATAATGTCCTGCGGTAACTCATCTTTCAGAAAGAAAGTCTTCTTCGCTTAAAACGTGCTGTAAGAATAATGTGGTGTTTACTCATGATCCTCTTGCAGACCTGTGTTTAAAGAGTTAGAAGTTTCAATACTGCTTCACAGTGTATTTATTTCGTCATGAAATTTGTTGTCAATAATCCACTGCAGTCCAAAGAAAATAATGGTTGTTTAAGATTGTCTTTAGCACAAGAAGGAGTGCATAATGCTGCAGTCAAACATTTTGATCACTCACCTGGTGATACAAAATGTATCACAGACAGTACAAATAAATTTAAAAACAAACTGAAAATGTTTGTACTTAAAAACTCCATCTATTTCGGAGAAAATATTTATTTTTGCAATCAGTAAAAGGTGGTGAGTGGGACTTACTAACTCACATCTGTATAGAAAAAAGAAAAAAACGCTCTTTGTAAATGGTCAGAATGTGGTCACATTTAGCATACAGACGACTGTGTAATTTGAATGTAAAATGACTTCTTCTGCATCATTACGATTAATCGTACAGATGATCCATGGAACATTAAACTAACTAAAGATGAAAGCTCCTTATGACAATTTGCTACCCACTTGTAAACAGATAGGTTCTGCCAGAGAACGCACATCTAATGAACTGGTAGAGCAGAGAGATCTTCCAAAAGAGGCCAGCCAAGTCTGTTCGTTGAGGAGTACGACAGTTCAACAGCCCTTGCCCAACAGTTCACAAGGGCTGCGTAAACGACTGCGCTCGTACGCTTACATACTTCAAATTTTGCAAGCATTCAAGCCAGCCGACTTGCAGCCAACCCACAAACTTGCTGTTGACACGTAGGACCAGGTCCGACAAAGCTCCAACTATCTAGGTAATATTATTTTCTCTGACGAATCAACTTCCCACAAATGTGGGAAGATTACCCAGTACAACATTCGTTCACACTTGGGGTTCGGGAAACCACCTCAGAAACAGCGGGAAGGTGAATATGTGGTGTGCGCCGATGAAAGACAGCATATCTGGATCAATTTTCTTCTTCGATCAAGCAGTAACAGGAACGTTTTACCTGCCTATGCTTGAGCAATTAGTTGTCCTTCATCTTCTTCACTCTCAGTCAAACGTGATATTCCAGCAGGATAGTGCACCACCGCAAATATCTATGTCACGTTCACAGTCAACAGGCAGTCTATCCCTTGCATCACTACATTCAATTCGCAGCAATCGACTCACGTTGTTACTCTCTTATGGACAACTGCATAATTCACGAACAACCCCCTGAAGGTTTTGACGTTATCCACTAGAATATTTATATGTACTGTAAACAGCAGCAATCCTATACTTGTGGTACTTCCAAAATTACTTTACATCTGTCGATTTTCTTCAGTTCAGAACGATGTGTTGAGGTCTACCTGCCGGCCGGTGTGGCCGAGCGGTTCTAGGCGCTTCAGTATGGAACCGCGCGACCGCTACGGTCGCAGGTTCAAATCCTGTCTCGGGCTTGGATGGGTGTGATGTCCTTAGGTTAATTAGGTCTAAGTAGTCCTAAGTTCTAGAGGACTGATGATCTCAGATGTTAAGTCCCACAGTGCTCAGAGCCAGGTCTATCTGCATGTAAGTCCTATATCCAATCACAGATCTGTTCTGACATTCTTGAAGCTCGTATTTTGCTCGTAAGCAATATTTCAAAGATCTTTTCCCATTTGTGTCTCTTATCATATATTTTATTTCATCCAAGAGATCAGTTCCGAAGCTATACCAGTAGAGTTAATCATGTGTTGCACAGAGATGTTGAGCCAGATCGATCAAATGAACAGAAATGGACAAAGAGACACAGAAAATCCTCGCCGTGTCGTGTAAAATAAGACTCTACTTCTTCTCACGAAGTTGCCACAGTAACTGATGAGGCAGAGGAAATTTATATACAGGGTGTTACAAAAAGGTACGGCGAAACTTTCAGGAAACATTCCTCACACACAAAGAAAGAAAATATGTTATGTGGACATGTGTCTGGAAACACTTACTTTCCATGTTAGAGCTCATTTTATTACTTCTCTTCAAATCACATTAATCATGGAATGGAAACACACAGCAACAGAACGTACCAGCGTGACTTCAAACACTTTGTTACAGGAAATGTTCAAAATGTCTTCCATTAGCGAGGATACATGCATCCACCCTCCGTCGCATGGAACCCTGATGCGCTGATGCAGCCCTGGAGAATGGCGTATGTATTACAGCCGTCCACAATACGAGTACGAAGAGTCTCTACATTTGGTACCAGGGTTGCGTAGACAAGAGCTTTCAAATGCCCCCATAAATGAAAGTCAAGAGGGTTGAGGTCAGGAGAGCGTGGAGGCCATGGAATTGGTCCGCCTCTACCAATCCATCGGTCACCGAATCTGTTGTTGAGAAGCGTACGAACACTTCGACTGAAATGAGCAGGAGCTCCATCGTGCATGAACCACATGTTGTGTCGTACTTGTAAGGGCACATGTTCTAGCAGCACAGGCAGAGTATCCCGTATGAAATCATGATAACGAGCTCCATTGAGCGTAGGCGGAAGAACATGGGGTCCACTCAAGACATCACCAACAATGCCTGCCCAAACGTTAACAGAAAATCTGTGTTGATGACGTGATTGCACAATTGCGTGCGGATTCTCGTCAGCCCACACGTGTTGATTGTGAAAATTTACAATTTGATCACGTTGGAATGAAGCCTCCTCTGTAAAGAGAACATTTGTACTGAAATGAGGATTGACACATTGTTGGATGAACCATTCGCAGAAGTGTACCCGTGGAGGCCAATCAGCTGCTGATAGTGCCTGCACACGCTGTACATGGTACGGAAACAACAGGTTCTCCCGTAGCACACTCCATACAGTGACGTGGTCAACGTTACCTTGTACAGCAGCAACTTCTCTGACGCTGACATTAGGGTTATCGTCAATTGCACGAAGAATTGCCTCGTCCATTGCAAGTGTCCTCGTCGTTCTAAGTCTTCCCTAGTCGCGAGTCATAGGCTGGAATGTTCCGTGCTCCCTAAGACGCCGATAAATTGCTTCGAACGTCTTCCTGTCGGGACACCTTCGTTCTGGAAATCTGTCTCGATACAAATGTACCGCGCCACGGCTATTGCCCCGTGCTGATCCATACATCAAATGGGCATCTGCCAACTCCGCATTTGTAAACATTGCACTGGCTCCAAAACCACGTTCGTGATGAACACTAACCTGTTGATGCTACGTACTGATGTGCTTGATGCTAGTACTGTAGAGCAATGAGTCGCATGTCAATACAAGCACCGAAATCAACATTATCTACCTTCAATTGGGCCAACTGGCGGTGAATCGAGGAAGTACAGTACATACTGACCAAACTAAAATGAGCTCTAACATGGAAATTAAGCGTTTCCAGACACATGTCCACATAACATCTTTTCTTTATTTGTGTGTGAGGAATGTTTCCTGAAAGTTTGGCCGTACCTTTTTGTAACACCCTGTATAATTTACAATTTTAGTCGCAAACACCCTCAAATTTTTTGTCCTTGGGACATGCAAGAAGCGATACACAATCTTTTCCATGGCTCACCCGTACAATTACTTAAAGTCATTTAGAAAAGTCGCGAGAAACCATCATTACAGCCGTTGTGCCTATGTTTGACCGCAAATTCTTTATATCCGGAACCGTATATGTATTGTTTCACGACTTTCCGTGGTTTCGAAATAATGAACGCTGAAACTGTATTTTAAGAAATTTATGATTTTCAACAGAGAATGACTAGAATTCAGTTCAGGACCATCCAGGCAAGCATCACAACTTTTTATGCAAAAGATGGTATGTGAGCCTGAGATGTTACAATGGGTCGTTACCAGGTGTGCAGTTTTTCTTTTAGAAACCTTATAACGGCGTATACTATGATGCAAAGAAAGAGTAATTTTGGAAATACAAACTGAATGCAACAGTTAAAAGATCAGATGTCACGTTTTACAGAAAGATAAGCTTTACATTCCCCCAGTTTCCATGTGTAGCAGCGTATTTTTTCAAATAACTAATTCTTGCCTACGTGTATCAGTCCAGGAGTAAACTAGTGAAAAACTTCAGACATAACCAAGGTTTCGTAATTATTGTCTGTATGTCAACATACTGCTTCCTATCAACTAATTTATCGATTAAAACCTGAATGAAATTTAGTACTAAACTCCTGGAAATTGAAATAAGAACACCGTGAATTCATTGTCCCAGGAAGGGGAAACTTTATTGACACATTCCTGGGGTCAGATACATCACATGATCACACTGACAGAACCACAGGCACATAGACACAGGCAACAGAGCATGCACAATGTCGGCACTAGTACAGTGTATAGCCACCTTTCGCAGCAATGCAGGCTGCTATTCTCCCATGGAGACGATCGTAGAGATGCTGGATGTAGTCCTGTGGAACGGCTTGCCATGCCATTTCCACCTGGCGCCTCAGTTGGACCAGCGTTCGTGCTGGACGTGCAGACCGCGTGAGACGGCGCTTCATCCAGTCCCAAACATGCTCAATGGGGGACAGATCCGGAGATCTTGCTGGCCAGGGTAGTTGACTTACACCTTCTAGAGCACGTTGGGTGGCACGGGATACATGCGGACGTGCATTGTCCTGTTGGAACAGCAAGTTCCCTTGCCGGTCTAGGAATGGTAGAACGATGGGTTCGATGACGGTTTGGATGTACCGTGCACTATTCAGTGTCCCCTCGACGATCACCAGTGGTGTACGGCCAGTGTAGGAGATCGCTCCCCACACCATGATGACGGGTGTTGGCCCTGTGTGCCTCGGTCGTATGCAGTCCTGATTGTGGCGCTCACCTGCACGGCGCCAAACACGCATACGACCATCATTGGCACCAAGGCAGAAGCGACTCTCATCGCTGAAGACGACATGTCTCCATTCGTCCCTCCATTCACGCCTGTCGCGACACCACTGGAGGCGGGCTGCACGATGTTGGGGCGTGAGCGGAAGACGGCCTAACGGTGTGCGGGACCGTAGCCCAGCTTCATGGAGACGGTTGCGAATGGTCCTCGCCGATACCCCAGGAGCAACAGTGTCCCTAATTTGCTGGGAAGTGGCGGTGCGGTCCCCTACGGCACTGCGTAGGATCCTACGGTCTTGGCGTGCATCCGTGCGTCGCTGCGGTCCGGTCCCAGGTCGATGGGCACGTGCACCTTCCGCCGACCACTGGCGACAACATCGATGTACTGTGGAGACCTCACGCCCCACGTGTTGAGCAATTCGGCGGTACGTCCACCCGGCCTCCCGCATGCCCACTATACGCCCTCGCTCAAAGTCCGTCAACTGCACATACGGTTCACGTCCACGCTGTCGCGGCATGCTACCAGTGTTAAAGACTGCGATGGAGCTCCGTATGCCACGGCAAACTGGCTGACACTGAGGGCGGCGGTGCACAAATGCTGCGCAGCTAGCGCCATTCGACGGCCAACACCGCGGTTCCTGGTGTTCCGCTGTGCCGTGCGTGTGATCATTGCTTGTACAGCCCTCTCGCAGTGTCCGGAGCAAGTATGGTGGGTCTGACACACCGGTGTCAATGTGTTCTTTTTTCCATTTCCAGGAGTGTATTTAGGAGTGGCACCATCGAAGAATGAGCTGACTTTTTAGCAGTGGATGTCCGAAGAAAAACATAGATGTCCCAGCAGGATTAACAGTTTGAGATATGACCACGCTGTTTGTGTGGGTTCATTAATTTTTACAGCACCCTTCGCCACCTGTGCTGTCTGGGGACAAGCAAAAGTCGGGATATCAGGTCCCTTCACCTTCGAACTACCAACGTTAACTCTTGTTAACACAAGATATATCGTGTTCTTCGTTCTGCGCTTTCTTCAGATGTACACGCATTACTTTTGAGACTCGACAGTAAGAGAAAAAAAACACAAACCTCGGAAAATTCAGCGAATTACCATGTGCGATGGTTTTCTCATCCACTGTCTTCGGGAACTGCAGTGTTATACGATTACTAAGACGCTGCAAGGACTTACGCGAAAATGTGGCACTTTCGTGAGGAAGACTGCAGACAGTTTTTGTTGATAAGCTGCGCCCTGGCGCTGTTTGCCAGGCTCTCTGCAATTCGTTTACATGCAGATGACTGTTTGGAAGAGCTGTCGTGAAAATGCAGCAGTCTTTCCTGGCTCGTAGTTTCTCGTGGGCAACTGTGCCTCGATGATCTGATTTCACAAGCGAGACCGCAAGCAGTAAACTGGCGTTTGAGGCACTCCAGTAAGACTTGCCAAGCCAGGCACTGTCTGTTTAGCTTATATCACGTAAACCATTCTCCAAACCAAAGATTCCGCTCAATCGTGCTGCTGAATTGTTGCCTGACTTTTATTCGTACCGAAGTGAACGCTGACACTATACTTGGAGGCCGAATGCTTCAGCAATGTCCCGCTATCAGTAACGCATTAGCTCACGTGTCTTGGTAGTAATACAGAAAAATTGTCTCCTAGCATTACCAAAGAGAGTAAAAACATGTTGACTGTTTTGTAGCTGTGTTGATAAGCGAATGCTTCGTAAAACACTTGCTTACAGAGCACAAAAAAGGGACACTCAGAAATGCAACGTAAATTGGGAACCAGATATAACCAAAATAAACAAAAATGTCAGTGATGTGATGAAAATGTTGTCCTTTCAAAAATTCTGCTTGTAAGGACTTTACAGATTACGATACAATCTGACAGAAATTTCGAGAGTATACTTTCCCGTAAGAGTCGGATAACATACTACTTCAAATATCACTTCCTCCCACATACATCTCGCGATATAATGACAAATAGGATGTTCGAGGAATTAGATCTAATACAGAGTCTTACCGACAATCATGCTACCCACGCGCCATTCGCGAATGGAACAGGGAAGTGGGAATCAGTTAGTGGTATTAGAAGTACGCTCCGCCACACACCGTCAAGTGGCTTGCTGAGTATTAATGTAGATGCAGAAATGTGAAGCAACTTTAGGAAATCATTGCCAGTATTTGACCGGCAAGGGGAGGAGAGTTGTGTCGTTAAGTTCCTGACCACTAGACTTTGTACCATTGTGCTGGTTCTAATATTGTAATGGAACATGTTGCAAATAAATAAAAAATTAGAAATTACCTGTTACTTACTAGTAGATGATAGCGTTAGTGAAAAAGCTTACATTATGAGTAAGGAATCATGATTATTAACACAACCAGATGAGTTAGCTTTTGTTTATTTGCAACATTTATAGTCGTTAAAAGTATAACGATGTTGTGAGGTATACCAAACAAAGTTGGCTATTTATCTGGTGATAAATATGCAACCACTCGCTTTTTCACGATTTATTCAACCATGAACATGTTTTCGAGCCGCTGCGGGCTCATCATCAGATGAAGATGTTACAAGAACGTTATGTTGTGGACGAAGTGTAGGTAGGTGCAGTACGGGTAAGTTTACTGCCTTGTGGTATCCATATCACATCTCTTCCCGTTGTTGTTGTTGTAGTCTTCAGTCCTGAGACTGGTTTGATGCAGCTCTCCATGCAACCCTATCCTGTGCAAGCTTCTTCATCTCCCTGTACCTACTGCAACCTACATCCTTCTGAATCTGCTTAGTGTATTCATCTCTTGGTCTCCCTCTACGATTTTTACCCTCCACGCTGCCCTCCAATGCTAAATTTATGATCCCTTGATGCCTCAGGACATGTCCTACCAACCGGTCCCTTCTTCTTGTCTTCCCGTAATGTACATTATTAAGCTATGTGCACAAATATACACAGTATTTAGCGGCATTTGGTTTTACATTGAATCATATAAAATAAATAGAAGCTAAAGTAAAAGGAAACTCAATACTCTGTATATTTGTGTACATAGCTTAATAATGTACGTTTTAAGAAGAGATCTGATGTGTATACCACAAGGCAGTGCGTTCACCAACACTGCATATACCGACACTTGGTTCACAGGATAATGTTCTTGTAACACATCCATCTGATGATGAGCCTGCAATGGTTCGAAAACACGTTCACGGTTGAATAACTCGTGAAAAAGCGACTGTTCGCATATTTATCACCGGATAAATCGCCAATTTAAATCACAGCCGCAGTACGTCACCCATTGTGTAGGCCATGGATATAATGAAAAAAGTTAGGTCTTCGAGTATAATTTTCTACGACATGGGAGTTATTGTGCTGTTTTCGATCACAGAAGACGATTTCCCACCTTCATTCTTTTGGTTACCGAGTAAAATTCTAATTTGTATGGCTGAATTAAAGTATCATGAACAGGACTAAGCATTTCGTAAGGGCCGTGGCAGATCCACTGGTCTCGAAGGCGCTGTCTACCCACGAACTATGCGTCGGGTGTTGCTGCTTTTATGCATTTCGCGAAGGAATGTGTAAATTGACTGAGTGACGCTTTAGTGTCTGCCAGTACGACATCAAATAGTAAGGGGAAGCACCTTGAGTTGTCCAAGAAGAACGATTTTATAAGAACGTAGGCTTCCGTGGTCGGTGCCATAGTGATTAAAATTCTTCTGGGTATTATGACGCGTCATTTAACAACTAAAAACAATAATAAACTAAAGCCGACGTTTTGGCCGAATTACAACGGCCTCCCTCAGGGCACGAGGAAGGCCGTTGCAAGTCGGCCGAAACGTCGGTGTTAGTTTATTATTGTTGTTAGTTTTTAGCAATGACGCGGCATAATACCCAGAAGAATTTTAATCACCAAGAACGATTTTGTTTGTAGTAAAATATTATTGTCGATCGGAACGGCTGATAACATGAACTTAACATCCACATACTTTTACATGATTTGTTTGGTTTAAGTTTTATACTGTTGGCCATTAGTCTCATGAGGAGCACCACTGTGATCGGAATGTGTAGAATAATTCTTTGTTGTTCGGTCCTGCACGCTGTATAGATCACTGCATTACCATTAGTATAAATCATCTTCAGAACTAGTCTCTGGAATAAATACAAAAAATCGCCAATCAGTGTTCTGTCTGCAACGTATCTAATGGTTCCGATATTACTGCAAGTATGCATATCTATGGCGAAGACTTAATACAGTAGTATTGCGTCAAACGTTTCTTATACTCATGTGAAGCCAGAAGAGATTTACTGTCGTTTGAAAAGCGTGGATCTCTGCAATATGCGTTCATGTGAGTTAACCCCACCTAGATTATGTATAGCAGATGTATAGGTAACGGCAAGTTACCAAGACATCTAGCAGTGCCTGAAAACCAAACGGAGTGTTGCTTAATGTATGTTAACAGCACTGCGGCATACAATCAGAACAGAATTCATTACCAGCCTGGTTCGCAGAACTACGACTGGAACTGCTCTTCGGCTCGCTTCGGTACCGCGGCAGGTGAAGTTAACTTTATTGCTTCACTCCGGCTTTTAAGATATTTTTGCGTGTCGGCAGAGCCGTAAAGATACGTGTGCAGCTCTGCCCGCCATAGCGTTTACAATCATTGAAGCTGCGGAGAATGACCCTGGTCTGCACTTGCCGTTTATACCGATGCGTATAAAGGGGACCTGCCAATTCCTTCCACTGAGAATTACTGGTTATTTTCTTAATACCGGCTCTCTTCTTTAGGATACGGTTCTCCATCTTTCATTAGAGACGTAATTTAAGTGTGAAGTGCAATAAATAACTTCTTCTAGTTGGTAGCAACTTACAGCTTTCTTCTTAGAGAAGAAAAAAGCGTCGTCCAACTGTAATATCATCAGTCTATCACGATTTTTACTTGTACTTTGGAACTAAAACATACAACCAAATACACTGTAAGAGTAAATAAAAGACACGCACCATGAAGGAAGTATCGGAATAGTACGGAAATCGACAGATGTGACGTAGATATATAGACAAGCAAATGATTACAATTCCTGAAAAATTAGATGATTTATACACGAGAAAGAACCTCAGAAACTGAGCAAGTCAATAGCGCGTTGGTCCACCTCTGGCCCTGATGCAAGCAGTTATTCGGCTTGGCATTGGCATATAGAATTGTAGGATGTCTTCGTGAGGGATATCGTAGAAAATTCTGTCCAGTTGGTGTGTTACGTCAAAATCCCGATATGGTTGGAGAGCCCTACACATAATGATCCAAACTTTCGTAATTGAGGAGATATCTAGCGACATTGCTGGCCAAGGTAATGTTGAAATCCCCTTTGAAAATTAAGAATGACAGTGCTGGAAAAAATCTTACGTTGTTTGATACAGAAACAGCTGGGTAAAACAACGTACTCAGACAGTTTTCTCTTTACTTATTCTGATCATCACTAACACACAATATTTTAGCGCAACGTAATCTGACTTTCAATAATCCCTACAAAAGAAATGCCCTGACGAACAATAACTTATACCTTTCATGAATCACTTACCTCAGAAAAATCTTTGCTACTCGAACAACTGCAATACAGCGAGCGCCAATACTGCCAGCTAAATAAAAGATTCTGACTGGTGAAGGCATTAACTACTGATAGGCCCTCGGGCATTTATGTGTGTGATGTCCTTAGGTTAGTTAGGTTTAAGTAGTTCTCAGTTCTAGGGGACTGATGACCACAAAAGTTAAGTTCCATAGTGCTCAGAGCCATTTGAATCATTTGAACCAATGTATTTATATTAATAGTGTTCAAAAGTCATATCAGTTCGTGACATTCATATCAGTTCGTGACATCCAGTTTTACAAATTTCCTTTTTCTGACAGACACACGTCCAGATCGTCCGGTCATAGTAACCTCTCAAAACTCTGGCATCTCTCTCCCCACATCCACCACTGCTGGCGGTTCACGTCCAACTTCCCAACGCTACACAAGCGAATATTCCAACAATGAGTCCAACCAGCCACAGACTGCACACAGCGATTTTCATACAGAGCACTACGTGGCGTTACCAACATAAAAACCTAAACAGCCTACTTACAGGGTTTGGTTAGCACGAAGACAACAGTAGAAACACTCGCCGTGTGCAGCCGGGCATTATCTTGCTGAAGTAAAGGAAATTTATCTTGCTGAAATATTAGCCCAGGATGAGTTGGCATGAAGGGGAACAAAACAGGGTGTAGAATATCATCGACGTACCACTGTGCTGCAAAAGGTGCCGCGGATGACAACAAAAGAGGTCCTGCTATGAAATGAAATGGCGTTCCAGACCATCATTCCAGGTTGTCGGGCCGTATGGCGGGCGACAATCAGGTTTGTATCTCATAGCTGTCCGGGGCTGTTCCAGATACGTCTACGCTGGTCATGGGGGCTCATTTCGAAGCAGGATTCACCAAATATACTGCAGTCGATGAAAAGCCATGCCGAGGACGTGTCTGGAGACGCTCCGGATGGCGGTGGGATACCAACCTTAGTCAGCAAGACCGCCGGACCTCTACCCACTTGAGAACGTTTTGAGCACTGTGGGCACGGCCCTCTGACCAGTTCGAGACTCACGATCTGGCGCGCCAACTGGAGGCTGGCGTCTTACAGTGCATTTGGGGCAATATAAAAATACACTGCTGGCCATTAAAATTGCTACACCACGAAGATGACGTGCTACAGACGCGAAATTTAACCGACAGGAAGAAAATGCTGTGATATGCAAATGATTAGCTTTTCAGAGCATTCACACAAGGTTGGCGCCGGTGGAGACACCTACAACGTGGTGACATGCCGAAAGTTTCCAACCGATTTCTCGTACACAAACAGCAGTTGACGGGCGTTGCCTGATGAAATGTTGTTGTGATGCCTCGTGTAAGGAGGAGAAATGCGTACCATCACGTTTCCGACTTTGATAAAGGTCGGGTTGTAGCCTACTGCGA
Organism: Schistocerca cancellata; assembly: GCF_023864275.1. Classification (NCBI taxonomy): domain Eukaryota; kingdom Metazoa; phylum Arthropoda; class Insecta; order Orthoptera; family Acrididae; genus Schistocerca; species Schistocerca cancellata. The sequence continues at coordinate 468,931,660 of NC_064627.1, read as the reverse complement.
TTGCGGTTTATCGTATCGCGACATTGCTGATCGCGTTGGTCGAGATCCAATGACTGTTAGCAGAATATGGAATCGGTGGTTTCAGGAGGGTAATACAGAACGCCGTGCTGAATCACGACGGACTCGTATCACAAGCCGTCGAGATGACAGGCATCTTATCCGCAGCCACGTCTCCATCCCTGAGTCAACAGATGGGGACGTTTGCAAGACGACAACCGTCTGCATGAACAGTTCGACGACGTTTGCAGCAGTCTATCAGCTCGGACATCATGGCTGCGGTTACCATTGACGCTGCATCACAGACAGCAGCGCCTGTGATGGTGTACTCAACGACGAACCTGGGTGTACGAATGGCAAAACGTCGTTTTTTTGGATGAATCCAGGTTCTGTTTCTTGCATCATGATGGTCGCGTCCGTGTTTGGCGACATCGCGGTGAACGCACATTGGAAGGGTGTATTCGTCATCACCATACTGACGTATCACCCGGCGTGATGGTATAGGGTGCCATTGGTTACACGTCTAGGTCACCTCTTGTTCACATTGACGGCACTTTGAACAGTGGACGACCCGTGGCTCTAACCTTCCTTCGATCCTTGCAAAACCCTACATTTCAGCAGGATAATGCACGACCGCATGTTGCAGGTCCTGTACGGACCTTTCTGGATACAGAAAATGTTCGAATGCTGCCCTGGCCAGCACATTCTCCAGATCTCTCACCAATTGAAAACGTCTGGCCAATGGTGGCCGAGCATCTGGCTCGTCACAATACGCCAGTCACTACTCTTGATGAACTGTGGTATCGTGTTGAAGCTGCATGGGCAACTGTACCTGTACACGCCATCCAAGCTCTGTTTGACTCAATACCCAGGCGTATCAAGGCCGTTATTACGGCCAGAGGTGGTTGTTCTGGGTACTAATTTCTCAGGAACTATGCACCCAAATTGCGTGAAAATGTAATCACATGTCAGTTCTAGTCCAATGAATACCCATTTATCATCTGCATTTCTTCTTGGTGTAGCAATTTTAATGGCCAGTAGTGTATTTATCAAGAAAAACTTAATCGCAGTTTTGGCTTTCATTTGAATTTATTGCACAAATAGCATATACGGTTTCCAGTTGTAGAACATTGTATATCTCCAGAGGATTACAAGTAGATTCGATTATTGTGGATAGTTACGTGTCGTGTGACAGGTCTGAAAAGTTCATTTTATCCTTGTCAGGGAGCTTCTGTTGAGTCGCAAGAAATTTTTGCGGGTGCGGCCAGAATTCACACTCCTTTAAAGATGTGCGGTGCGCGAGATGAATTATTAGACATATTTACTCCTCAGGTTTACCTGGAAACGTCTTTTAGGCGAACTTGGATTAATTCTCTATACTGTTAAACGGGTAAAACCTTTCAAAATAATGGGCGCCATCCTGGCATTGACCCACGAGACAATAAGACTACTCGAAAGTTAATAATGAAAAGTCTGATAGCTACCTAACTAATCCGAGATGCGACTACTTGAGTGGAATCAGTACAACGATAGCAGTTCATTCACCGCCTCTGGCTCCTAGCAACGTCCGCCGATACTCTCGACAATAACAAGACATGAATATAATTCAACGCCAGTAAGCCAAACCACACATTTAAACATCACATCCATATTTCCACGTGAACAAATGCGATTTATTGGCTTCATTTAAACCTCACCAAGTCCGCTTTGCGTTGTCACTCTACGCCTTGTTATATGATGCCTCTCCTGTCCAGCACTTGCTTACTAAAAGCAACAGTCTCCTAGAAAATCGGAAAATGACTAAATAGAATATCACGGGAACTCACTTTCAATTGTTGTAGTCTTTCCATATTTGAAAAGTAGCTTTACTGCTCACTAATTCGCAACTTCAGAAAGTAAACACTTTAAAACACCAACTCCGTCCTATGGGTCCCCCGAATTCCCACTTCAATCCCCCTAGGGTTGCCTAGTCCCTAATTCGTGAGCTCTGCAAAGTTATTGTAACATTCGCGTCTTCCAGGCACGCAGACTCAGAATGTAGTAAATTTCACTGGCTGCCGCCGCTAAACAGCGCTCTTCATCAAGGAGTTGCTTCCTGAAAGGGCTTTTCAATGTTTCTTTCCAACAAGTGCTCGAAAACATCGTGGGGAGAAAACTTGCCCATCGTGTAGTCGGCCTGGACGACAACCCACTTAGAAGCACTGAGGGAAGACAAGTGTCCTTTGACTTCTTCCTCCGACACATTGGAAACTACAAGTACACTTCGTACTGTCAACATCTGCAGGAAGACTAACGCTAACCTCTACACTTTGAAAAGTCTCGGAACTTGTTTCCACGGGATGTGAAACGTAAACTCGCGTAATCACTCGTCCCACCGAACGTCCACAGTTGTGATGTAACTTGAGAACGGCACGAGTAGTAAAAACACTAGACGCTCAGAACTAATCATGAAAGATTGTGTACGTTACTCCTGCAACGGTCGTCTGTATGACAATATGTTCACTAAGCGTGCTTGCAGCGAGACAAGTTACCAGTAACTCGCATCAGAGAGTAGATACCTGTCATCATAATCGAAACACTAGGCCCCATTTACCGAGTAACCCAGTTGTGGCCATTCATAAAACAGAAACATTCCCGAACTCCTTCGCTGTTGCTCCTGTCCGCCTCTGGTACCAGCTGCCCTCCACTCTGCGTACATTTAGATCCCCCGCTGTTTTTAAGCAGCCGAAGCACTTAGTCCTGTCATTCTCATAACGTTTCCAGTTATCTATATGGTCAATTTTCCCTCTGTCAAATAGCAGTTTTGCAGTATGTGCGGAAGACAGTAAACACGCCTATCTGCTGCTAGAGCGTTGTGCGAGCCGATGCGCTGGTACTCTCTCTTCTCGTTGAGTGGGGCTGTTGATCATGCGTGCGCTGCAGCGAGATGGACGATTGGATAAGACTTCCAAAGTTTATAAACAAGATGCACTGTTGATCGTTCAGCTGATTTAATGTGTTGCCAGGTTCTTGCAGAAGATGTATAAAAATCTCAATTTCTTCCAAGATTGTCAGAAGGAGTCTTGTAGGTTCAGTTTGTAGCACTTCCAAATGCATATGCCACTTTGTTAGTTAAAGGAGATCAAATCGATGTTTATGACCTAGCGTCACGGTCTTAGACCTCTATCATTTCGAAAACTGAAGTTTTGTCATCTAAACTTTTACTTTTATTTCCTTCTTCCCCCGCCCCCCCCTTTTTCCTCTTACCCTTCTAGTACGCTGAACCTAGCTGAAATTGGTGAGACACGGGGTTTCGACTGTGCATATTACTTGTGGCTAGAGACTCTCAGCTAATGAAACAAAAAAGTTTGCGTTTGAGAACTCACAAGAAATAGAGAGACATTCTGCTTGCGTGGAAGACAAGGTCGCCCTCTGACACAGTGCTTATGATAATCTGCCAGAATTCGTGTACCAACTTTCTAATAGCCTCGTCATAGAAGACAGCTTGTGCTGTCCGACAGTCTTCTATGCTGGTGTGCAGCTCGTGATAAGTGCCAAAACGTTGTCTTTATAGCCAGTGGTTCGTGTAAGCATGAATGAAAATCAGATGGGGCCGAGAGTGGCTGTATGGCAGGTAATCAAACACTTCCCATCGACAGCGCTGCAGGAACGCTTCCATTGCGCATTGCAATGTGGGCCGAGAACTGTCACGAAGAGGAAAATGCATGACAGTTACGTTGAATAGACTATATGAAACGAGACAAAACCTCTGAGCAGGCACTCATACTTGACGGGAGACACTGTTTTCTAGGCATCTTTACATGGTCTCTCTCAAGCTCAGCACTGAAAGTGCGACATAACGCGATAGACAGGCATGCCAAACACTGATCAACACATCTGTGCAAAGATTCGTCGGATTTTCTGTGTTCTTTCAATTTTGCGACGGATCGGACCATAATAAACGAACAGCACTGGTATATACCACAACAACGCTTCGACCTAATTTCCATGTTCCTCCAGGTTGGGTTTCACTGCTGTTCGTGAGTGCTGCTTCGGTCATTATTTCCGTTTCATCCCTCCAGCGTGAAGCAGAACTACCTCACAGCTAGCTGTAGCTCCGCAACTGTTTCTCTGAAACTCACTGTGTAAAATGAGACCGCCTGCAATTCGCTTTATCCTCATCACTTCATTTCTCTTGTTCTAATCTTCTTTTGAATGACAATTCTTTCTACGTTTCTGGGCTGCAATTAGCGATTTTCGCAAATTAGGGAAATTAGGCAGTTACGCCGTCGACGTCGTCTAAGTAATGGCTTCCGCCGCATTACATGTCACGTTGGTAATATACTTTCACAGTTCGCATATCGCTCTAATCTAAAGTGATACTGCATAAAATGCTTCTGTTCGTTAGAAGTCCACTTGAGAGTTTTACCAAGTTGAAAAGCGAAGCGGTAACGAGCGAAAATTACGCTAATTGTAGCGACTCCTATTACTGCGAGTGTGGTAACACAATGAATGCACATCAAGAAGAGCGGCGGCTCAATTTCCCGACGGCTGTCGTGATTTAGGTTTCCCTTGACTTCCTAAATCACTAAATGGAAATGCCGGGATAGTTCCACTGAAAAATACACAGTCGATTTCCTTCCACAGTCTTTCACAATCAGAAATTATGTTGCGTCCTAATGACCTCACCGTCGACTTGACGCTAAATATAATCTTCCTACATTCAGAAGTGCGAATGACGACACGTATTTTTTATGAGGAGCTCATGCTGAAAGTATTCCTATATTTTCATATCTTGTCTCGAATAGAGAAAGAAAAATAATCTTTCATTAGCTGTAGACAAATCTAAATGCCGGATAGTGAATTCGGAGGACGGTTTTCGACAAGGAACCTATTAGAATCTTTGACGAATCATGTACAGTCTCATGAATCACATTTGACTGATTGTCTTCTGCATGTATTTATTATATTCAGGTATATTAAACTATTATATTGTTTGTTACATGTTATACTTACTTATCTACGGTGCCTTTCATTTCAGACAGTATTTAGAGCTGAAGAAAGACATCTTTTAAAAGAAAGAACATGAATACTGGTAAACAAAAATTAACCACTTATGTTCTACCGTAACTCACTCACAGTTGAACTATGCTGTTGTTATTGTAAAATCGTCGCAATCATTTGTACAGAAGTTATATTCACCAAAACGATGAGGAACAGAAGTAAACTAACTTGCGTCTATTCTCTTCTCCATGCAAAGTGCGAGAGACGCCCATTACAAGTGGCAAGCTAAAACCTTGTGTTAGACCAGAATTCGAGCCTGGATTCCTGTCTTTCGTGGGCAGTACGTTGCAACTTATATCAGATAAGCACACCGTGGGAGAGCTTCTCGATGGTTTGAAATCAAAACGTAGAAAAAAGGTAATTGTTGAAGTTTTGAGTCGGCCCATGAAGCTTGCTCGGATAGCTCAATCGGTAGCGCACAGCCTATGAAAGGCGGAAAACCGAGTTCCAGTTTTAAACTCTGACGTATAGTCAGTGTCTCCCTGCAACGAACAAATTGTAAGAGATGTCTCAAAGGTAGAAAAACATTTTCTACTTTGCAGTCCCTAGAAAAATAATATGTTAATCAAGGAATACTTGCTATAAAACTTTCTCTACGAAGCACTATGTCTCGCAAGCAATAGGCCATGTCATTTTTATTCAGGAATATCTTATTTACGGATTCTTCCGTAATTTCTTGGCGGAAGAATTCCGTATTTAAGGTTGAATAACAAGAATACTGTTTTTGTTCTAGTGATATTTGTTTAATTGTAGTTAGTTATCGGCTTTTTGTGCCATCTTGAGAAAACACCTGTCTAGTGTCGGCAAGGGACACTATTTCTTAGCTATCCAAGCATTATAAACAAAGATACCACTGTGCATGTGGATTCTATCTCTGCTTTGATTTGATTACCTAAGAACCAGGCAATTCCTGCCTAATACATGAAGAGAAGATGAAGATGACGATCTAAGAATCAGTGTCCTTTGCAGACGCTAGTGAGATGTTTCCTGAAGATGGCCTAGTAAGCTGAAAATTAGTTAGAAACAGTAGAACAAAAACACTGTGCTTGTCGTTCAGCCTTAAAAATTGAGATATGTTGGTGAGTGTGGAAGCTGTTCAGACGCGTAATGGACTCTGCAATATATATGCGTAAGGTCACTTGTCCGGAAATGTGAAGTGTTAAAGTTCTACGGAGCCCAAGTCACGTCAGGTAGTTGTTTACTTTCACGTCCATTGGCTTCGCCAGTTCACAAACAGACTGTCACCTTTCAAACTAACCTAGATTTCCGGCTAAACTACGATGAGTCACCACAACCAAATGTTTTTGCTTTCACATTTGTAGGTATCGACAACTTACAACTTGCCTGTCACATTCAACCTAACCCAGAACTCGTCTGAAAATAAGTACACGAACCTGAAACTTGTAAAGGCAAAATAATCATAATAAGTGAGTAGTAGCAGTTATTTTCAACCTTTTATAATTTATAAAAACTAATTCCGAGTAGCACGGGTCGTAGGCTACAACGTACCGTGATACACTGCTGAACAAGGAAAAAAAATCCTAGTGTGCCTATATGCTACCTGCGAAAAGCCTCTTACCCCAGCAAGAGGCCCAGGTTGCGCGGGATATCTCTCCCATTGTACAAGAGTTCCAAACCATTGTAATGTATTGGAACCGTACGAAACAACTGTTTTTCGATAGACAACGTCACCTGTCATTAAAGGCAACTGAGATATATTTTAGCGGTCGTAGTAGTATAAGGGCAGCGAATACAACAGAAAGAATTGATAACAAAAAGTTCTGCTGCCACTAAGTCAGAGTAACAGGTAGTATACACAGGATTTGGAATACAGGAAATGGATACAGGTAAAAGTACGGTATCATACCGAGACTCCTAGATAGAAATGGGGCAGCAAATAACACCAGAGACAAATCCGTGTTTACCATACCTTCCTCAGACCTAGACAGTAATGAACTTTCAACATGCTTTTGTTTTGCCTACAAGGTTTGTTCTTCTTGTTGGGTCTCGAAAAAATGGTTGTTAACTTACTTAGGCTCTTCTGTTTGTTTTACCTAGCTGTTGTGCTGACAGATAGCTGCTCAGCTGGAGTTTCAACGTTGATTTTTTTCCGGGTTTGGCGGGATTCAAACCCTTCAGCTCATTCTCGGCTTGGCGGTGGTGTTGGCGCGAAAACTGGTCACCGCTGCAGTTCGATCTCTATTTAGATGAGCTACCGTCAGGCTCTATGACCACGGACACTCTTCAAATAAGGTGGAGCACGCGATTCAACTGATTTATGCAACAATTGACGATTTGCATACTGCATACAGGGGGCGTACGGAAATATAGAAACATCAAAAACTCAGCACATTACCTTGTCTAATAAGGCGTAGGAGAACCGTTGGCATTCAAAACAGCTTCTAGTTGTCTCGGGATGGAGAAACACAGGTCAGGTATGGTGTTCGAGAGAATATTATATAATTCTTTCCGCAAAATAGTGGCACATTCAGGTAACGACGAATGAAGTGGATAGCGATCACGTATCCTTCCACGTTAAGTACGCCATAAAAGCTCGAAGATGTAGATCTGGTGACTATGGAGCCCAAGAGAGGTGTGAAAATTTATCCACGTGCTTACATAACAACGAGGGCTGTGTGCGTAGGGACCCTATCGTTTTGGAACACAATATCGCCACTAGCGTACAAACATTGTACTATGGGAAGTACCTTATCAACCAAAATGGTCACATAATCCTTAGCAGTAATGCGATCAGAGCAACCGTAGGGCTCATGGAATGAATACCACGATATGGCTGTTCAAATCATCACCGAATCCCCACCAAGTTTCATGATTGGGATATAAACACTGCCAGGAGTTGGAAACATTGTGCAACAAGACTCATCCGACCAAATGACGTTCTTCCATTTCTCCATAGTCCAGGTTTTATAGCCTTGGCACGACATTTTCTGTTACGGGCACTGATGAGTCGTTTTGGAATTCCAGCTCGCCCTGAAATTCCCTGTTTATGGAGATCCCTTCTGTTGTTTTGGTGCTGAAAGTGTTCGCGAGAGCGACTCTGAGTTCTGCAACAACTTTTGCAGCTGTCGTCCCCTTACTTTTCGTCACAATACTCTTCTGTGACCATCCATCGCGACCACTCAACACACACTTTAGTTCGTATATGCGACTTGGCAGAAGATATCTCTCCGCTTTGTCTGTCTGCGGTATAAATCTTCGATATGGTAGTTCTTGAAACGACAAACATTTCGGCTACTTTGATCACAGAAGCAGCCACCATACGAGCACCTATGATTTTCCCACGTTCGAATTCACTTAGCTCCGACATAACGCATTTACAACTACGCAGAACACTGTTCCGACCAAACTGCCATTTGCAGCATATAAATTAATAAGGTTGCAATCCCCCCGTTCCGACCAAGGTTTGTGGGAGGTTTCTCTTGATTGTAAGGCGAATACCGGGACTAGTAAACCCTTCGCATGTATTCCCAATTGGGATCTCCATTTGCGCCACTGTTAGCTTGTGTAACAACTAGCTGAATACAACCGCGACCATTATTGGGCCGGATCTCTAAGAGCTCGCTTCACTCCTTGGAGTGGAGGAAGAAAAGATTGAAAGAAAAGAACACAACATTCTATTACTCTTATACCGTACGGCGTACTAAGTGAAAGTATGTTGGAGAGATTCTATATAAGCCGGAAACGAAGGAAGATCCTGAAAGACGAAGCTACCAAAATTTCTGCGAGCCAACAGACCGAGCAAACTGGAGCTTCCGTTAAAATACTGAACTGATTTTCGCGAGTCCCAGTTTACATTTCCCTGTATGTTGGTGAAAGAATCAAGGTTGCCATGGTTTCCCTAAATCGGTTACAGTAAATGTCGGAACAGTTTCTTTGAAACGGGGAGCAAACGATTTTCTTCGCTGTCCTTTCAGAATTCGAGCTTGTCTTTCGTTCCTGATCGTCCTGTCATTGTGGGACACTACACTTCAATCCCCTCTCCAGAGCTCGAGCGGCTTTATCTATATCTACAGCTACTTTCCGCTAGTGATGATATGATGTATGGCGGATGGTATCAGGCACCGGAAGCAAGTGAGACTGCCAATGTTACTGCTGGAGGGGCGTCTTCAATTTCCCGTTCGGCCGTTAAGATTAAGATTTGACATAGTGTACTTAAATCACTTCAGGCGGATGCCGGAACTGTCCCTTTAACAAGAGCTACCTGGTTTGCAAGCCATGAATATTTTACGCTCTGATGCAGTGCTCTTTAGGAAAGTATGTAACGAAGCTGCACAAGGTGGCACGTATTTCGACATCGTTCGTTTCCCCGAAGTAATGCACCTAACCTACACACCGAAACTGTCACTTGATGAAGGAGCTAAGTCTTCGATGTGCATAGGACTAAGGAGATTAAATTTAGTAACTGATGACGTTGTGTTATTGTTTATATTTCGTAGTACCTGTTTTGTTTACCATGAATCTGTACACTTCATCGCAGAATGTGTAATACTGAATCGCTCTCTCAAGCCACATTTTACCCCAGTATTTATAACTTGTCACAAATCTATCTGAAATTGTTTGCCAAACATGTTGAAACTGTCTCAGCAACAAATACATATTGAAAAAAATGTAAAATAGTGTTTTAGCTCGCATATCATTCGAAAACTTCGATTTTTCAATGGCACGAGAAGAAACTTGCTTCCTTAGACGTGGCGGGTGCTTACGAAATTGTTCAAGTGAGAAAGCGTCTCTAGTTGTAGAGGTGGACTGCTACATACGAGTATGATTACAAGCCATGTTGCAGGACTATCTAAAGAAGCCAAGAATGAATTCAAATGGAAAAAAATCGTATAAAAAGGTTTTAACGAAGGATTACTGGCTCACAGAAACGGATTTTAGTTTATAGACTGTCCATTTTAATGTACGAGAAAAGAGAAAAAAATTTGGATGTAGCTCTTGCTGAACGTTAGCAATAGATTGTGGCGTGTGCTATATGGTATTCAATCTTAACTGATAAAGTTGACCATAAACAGCGTTCGAACGAGGCGGAAAAAATTTCACGCAATCGCACGAGGTTGAGAATAGTTTCGATAAGAATCTCTCACGGGTAGAATCAGATGCGCTGCCTGTGAATATTCGTAGCTGTGTCCACGAAACCAAGCGAATGGCATCATTAACACCAATTGTGGAAGAGTAGGTGGTGTGCCACATGCATAGAAATAAATTATTGTAGAAAGCTAACAATAATTTTCTGTCTGCATTAAGAGCATATTGTATACAAATTCAAACGGTTGAAAGCGAAGGGAGAATTATACCAGCGCAAACATACCGCAACATCAGCTACTAAATTTTTGTTGCAATACATCGTGAACAGTTTTAGTTTCCAGTAAAAGAAGTAAATTACTTGAAGAAGGTACTGTTTCTGGCTATAACAATATTTCGTTAGTAATTTGCAAGAACCAATTTCCAGAACTGTATTCTATGAAGCGAATGTGAAAGCTCCTTTCGTTTACTGCGCTTTTAAGTTATTTATGTTATCATAAGTGATTCTATTATACTTTCTCAAATAATCAATATAGTTACAGACAATTTGTATGACAAATTTGTGTAAATTTAGTGTTTTTCTGAAATGAAAAGATGCATCTTCCAAATGATATAGTTTTCGGAATTTGACTGTTATTTACTTCGTTTTGGATACACTATTGCAAATTCGGTTTTAAAACGGTTGTCAATTGATTCATTATATAAGCCAAAAAGAAAATAAAAAAGTCAAACAGTGAAAGCTTTACCATTTAGGCAGTTCTACATGACCGTGACTCATAATAATAAAAGAATCATGATAAGACACAGCTGGAGTTCCACACAGGGCTTACTATAATTCGTAACTTGTTCGCTTTTGATAATAACATTTGATGTTTACGATGTTTAACATAACTCTATGCTTACACATAAATAATAAAACCTGTGTCTAGCAAAATTACTTCGAAAATAAACTCGATTGCAATATACGATTATATGTCTCGAAGCTTTAAGATGTTTAGACGGGTTGCCACGTATCAGGCGAATATCTGCAGAAGTTCTTAACAAATCATGGAAAGATCGTCGACGAGAATAGGAAAATATAAATTGCAAAAAATTTAAATATGCAATATAATATACGCAGTTTTAGAATAGCTCATTCATGAAAAGATTATTAGGAAAATTTTTAACCCTCGAACAGGTGAATATTAAGAATGTATACAAAATCTACAATAGTAGAAATATTTCGTTTATTTCGTGTGAATTCTGTTGAACGTACGTTAATATCGTTTCATTTGTCAGTCCATAAGCAAAAAGCCAAACTGATTTAGTATTATTCCGAGAGAAATCATCTAATTATTGAGTATCAGATAAGAAAAATAATTTTATTTAATAAAATTGCAGCCAAATAGCCATATACAGTTACTTTGCTTAACATTTTACATTTACATTTTACATTTTTGCATATTCATTTATCGATTTCACTCATTTACTGCACAGTTCTATGTGATGTCGTTCACAGGCTTCGTTACACAGTTCACATACACATGTTGCGATTGGGTCGTGATAAGTTTTGTTCTTGCAGATTAGATGATGAAAGCCGTGAATAGAAAGTCTAGTTACGACATGTCGCTGTTCGAAGTTTGGTGCTGTCCATGAGCGGTTCGTCATTGCTTCGGTGCCATAAAACTCCGGCCATATTTTTTCTCGTTTGTCCTCCATGATCTTCAGTTGCTTTCTGGAAGCCCTGGTGTGTGGCATCATATATCGAAGTCTGATGTCTTCAATTAGGAATGTCTCTCTCGCTAGCAGGTACACTAGTCTAGATTTTGTTGTCTTTGAGAGACCTAGTGCTCTTTTTAGATATGTCGAATTTACCTTTTCTAGTGTTTCTAGATTTTTTCTGTCAGGTGGTCCCATATAACCTCCATCCCATAGGCCAGGATTGGCAAGATTTTTGTGTTGAATAATTTCATGGCTGTTTCTAGACTGAGTAGGCGGATGTTTTTGACGTCCTGTATTGCTATTATTGCTTGGGCTGCACGTTCTGTTGTATGTTTTGTGAAGCATTTGGCTGTTGGTTGCAATGTCACTCCTAGGTATTTAAAGTCTGATGAGATTTTTATTTTTTGTCCTCTGATACTGATTTCCGCATTCTTGGGTGTTTTGCCTCCTTTTCTGAAAATTACCATTTCTGTCTTTGTTATGTTTATGTGTAGTTTGTGTTCACTGCACCATCTGTCTATTTTCTCAATGATTCTCTGCAGCTTCTGTATATCTGTTGAACCTACAGCTATGTCGTCAGCGTATGCATATACATACACATCTTCTTCATTTTCTCCAATTCGGAGTACTTCTTCAGTGGCAAGAATGTACAACAAAGTGCTCATTGTGTCACCCTGTAAGACTCCGTTCGATTGCAGAATGGGGTTCGAAAAAGAGAGGTTGTCTGATATTGTAATTAAGTTGTATTCGAAGATTGATTTGATTATTCTTGCCCATACGCTACCTTCTCCAATTGTGTTTTCCAGTTTTCGGACTATGAGCTCTCTTTCCAATAGGTCAAAGACTTTGGTAAAGTCTATGAACACTGTGTAGAACATTTGTTTCTTTTGTAGCGCATCATCGATGTTGTTTAGAAGAAGCCTGACTGCCGTAAGTGTTGATCTTCCAGATCTGAAACCCATTTGTCGTTCGGGAGATGACTGTCCACCGAGGCTTGGATTTTTTGTGTTATTATCTTTGAAAACATCTTGAATTGAGTATTTTCCAGAGCTATGCCTCTGTACTTTTTTGGGTCCATTGGATCTCCTCTACCTTTGTAGAGAACTTTTATTGTCGAGTGTCTCCATTGTGTCGGAATTCTTCCAAATTCGAGGCATTTGTTAAACAGTTTGGTCCATATGTGTTGGAGGGCCTCTTTTGCATCTTATATATGTTCATTATATATATTATCAGGTCCTGCTGCTTTCTTGTTCTTCAGTGCTTCTATTACTTCTTTCACATCATCTTCATTTAGGGGTTCCCATGTATTGTCTTTTTCCTTAGTTTGATGTTGTTTCTCTTTCTTTGGGGGTGTTTTGAGTCCTCGTTTGTTCAGTATCTTACTGAAGTGGTCTTCCCATTCCTTCAGGTCTATATTTGGTGTATGAGCCATTTTTCTTGGTCTTGCTGCTATGTATGGGTCTTTCTCTGCTTCATCTGCTTCTCTTTTTGCCTCACTTTCTATGTATTCTTTTTTCTTCTCTTCTATTAGTTTTTTGTAGATTCTCCTCTCTTCTGCGTACAGTTTGTATGTTTCCTCGTCATGCTGGTTTCTTAGTCTGTGGAGGATTCTTAGAACAGTGTTCCTTTTGCTGTAGCATTCAGCATCGAACCATCTTTTGGCCGTCCTTGTTTTGGGGATTGTTTGTATCACTGAATTTTTTAGGACGTCTTCTATTTGGTCTGTTGCTTTTTCAAGGTTTCCTTCCTCTATGAAAGTTTCTATTTCTGTTAATTGTTCTTGCTCGTTTGTTAATTTTTCTATATCAGTTTTTCTTTGTGCGATTTGGTGGGTCTTTCTTGCTGGCGGTGACGTGACGATATTTATTTTTATCTTCATTGGAATGTGCTTTCGTATAGGAGTAATGGAGTCATGCCATATTGGTTGAATACTTCCTTCTATGTCTCCTCTTGTTAATGCGATATCAATGGTGCTCTTCCCATTGTGGCATATATATGTAGGTATCTGTCTATCGTTAAGTAGGGTGAAACCACCTTCTTCTAGGGTTTCAACGACTAGTTTTGTTTTATAGTTTTCTGTGTCTATTCTGCAGTTGAGATCGCTTGCAATAATGGTGGATTTTCTGTCGCATTGTTTGATGAGTGTGACTATTTCGTCAATTATTTCTACAGCATTTGTGTGCGGTTTAAAATAGGCTGCAATTATATTTATGTTTGCCGCTTCTATTAGCATACTATTTTCTTGTTTTATGATTTTTTTGGTAGGCGTCATCCAGGGTTTCAGTAGGATAGATATTCCTCTCATGGGTCGTCCTCTTTCTCCCTTCTTTGCCATTAGATGATAATTATAGAAATCTTTATGTTGCCAGATGTCTATCAGGAAGGTTTCTGTTAGAATTGCAAGGTCCGAGTTTTGCAGAATGTCTGTTGGTGTTAGGTTAAGAGCACTTTTTACTCCCTCTGTATTCCACAAGACTGCTTTTATTTCTTGCTCTTCTGGTTTTCTTCTTAGTTTAGTTGAGCTCTGCTCCCTTTTCCATTGATCGTTTTGGGAAACGAAATCGACGTACTTTTATGTTTTCTGGCCAGAATTCGGGTTCTTGTGTGATTTGTGTGATAACAAAAATAAGTAACTGAGGTAAGAAGAGAACAAAAGAACACAGCTCGGGAATGAATATCATAAATTTAAAACTACAATTTGTTATAAAAAAGGAAGATTTAAATATTTAGAAAAAATTTCCTTAACTACCTTTCGTTAGCCGTAGGTTTCTCCTACTGTACAGCCCATAATAGGAAGAAAGGATATCGATGAAGTAACGTGCAGTGACTTGCAGTACCGAAAGGTTGCCGGAGGGTATCACATGACGCTGCCGTACAACAACATTTTAGTGGAGGCTAAGAAAGTGCGGAGATTTTCTCTGAATTTTTGTTTCTGTTTCTAAATAGTTTCTGCATTGTGTAAACGCAGAACAGATAAAGTTATGACTAGAATAAGCTGTTAAGAACAGTATCTTAATATTCATCATGTCCACATTTAACTGATTACTCTAATATCGCTGCAAAGTTTGAGATCTGTGTCTATGTATTTAAAGAAGTTGTATATTTTGTATTGAAGCCAACCCGTCTGCAGGCGACATTACTCAATGTACTCAAAGTAGTAATATGAGACTATGGAAGAATCTAACGGCACGAACAGTAGGATACTAAATATACCGATGAACCCGAGTTCGACAGGGATATTTTCTCAGTATTTTAGTGTAAGGAACGCGTGGTTTCCTGTGAGTCTTTACGCAGTAATTGCATTTTGTTTGATTTCTTGCCACCATTCAGCTTTGCATCTGTATTGCACTCAAAATATCTGCATCATAATGAAAATGGTGACGTACGCGTGTGCCTTGTTTGGAAGCAAACCTGTTCCATTCACTCAGGCTACAAACTGTTGTCGACAGTATTGTGGAATTCACTCTTTGCCATCAAGCTAGCGTTCATTACTGCTCGGTTCGGTCTTTGGGGCTTGTTTTTCAGGTAGTCATTGCAGTGAACGTCTTGCTAATTGCTTGTTACGGAATTTATCTCTGTTCTGAAGGTATTTTCACAGAAACAAACGTAACTGTCACGTTCAGGTTATTCTTGGCACCGAGCGCTGGCTAAAATCCGACGTAGAAAGTTCTGCGATATTTAGCGAGTCATGGAATGTTTATCGGACGTACAGATTAGACGCCGTAGTCGGGGGAGTGTTCATTGCAATTGTCAAAAATATTGTCTCTGTTGAGGTTGAAACCGAGTAGCCGTGAACTTATCTGGAGCGTGTAACGGATCTAGTTGAAACCAAGTTAATTGCTGGATGTTTTTACCGGCCACCCAACTCTGCTGTGACAGTTCTAGTCATTCAAAGAAAGTCTACAGCGCGTAGGTATCCAGATCATGAAAGACTAGTTGGAAGTGACTATAGCTTACCGAATATAGGCTGGGACATCTTTGGACTGCAGACAGACAGTCTTGCGAAGTACTTTTGAACATGTTTTCCGAAAACTGTCTTGAGCAGCTAGTTCAGCAGAGCACACACTATGGAAACATCTTAGACCTTGTAGCTACAAACTTGACGGACCTCATCGTTGGCGACAGTATAGAGATGGGAATTAGCCATCAGGATTTCAAAGCGATTATGGTTACGAAAGTAAATAAATCAGTTCAAGAAGGACGGGAGAGTGTTTCTTCTACAAAGAACAGATAAGCAGCTGGTTGCATCTTACCTAAAATACTGAACTGCAATTATTTAGTCCCAGTGTGATGAAAATAGAGAAACTTTATTCTTCAGTTTCTGTGACTGATGGCACTGCGTTCGACAATCATTTAGCTAACTCAGTTATCCGAACAAATAGCCTTAGGAAGCAGGTACATAGTTTTATATGAGAGAGTATACTACAATAAAAGCCATAGAGCATATGAATGCAAATGGGAGAAAACTGTGTTGATGTCCATTGGTAAAGCGTATCTGAATCTGTTATCCCCAAGGCACCTTACGGTGCATGGCGGAGGGTACTTTGTGTTCCATGTCATTTCCCCTCTTTCCTATTGTGCCTGCGTATGGTGCGCGGTAAGAAAGACTCTTGGAAAGCCTCCAAGTGAGTTCGAATGTCACTGATTTTCCTTCATGGTGTTTTTGCGAGATGTACACAAGTGGAATGTATACTCTCGGAATTTTAATAGTAAATCACACCGTGATGCAGAGTGCCTCTCTTGCAACGAGGAGCTGGGTGAGCATCTAGGTGACGCTTTTGTGATTACGAAAGGAATCTGTGAGAAAACACGCTGCTCTTCTTTGGGTCGCCTCTGTTTCCTCTATGAATCGCATTCGGTACGGGTCCCAGACTGACGAGCACTACTCAAGTGTCAGTCGAACGAGAGTTTTGTAAGGTCCCTATTTCGTGGACGGACTGCACTTCCTGATGAATCTCCCAGAGGTGAATCTCAGTCTGGCACCTGCCTTATCTGCAATTAGTTTTATGAGGTCATTCCACTTTAAATCGCTCCGTAACCATACACCCGATTGCTTCCAGTAATTGTACTGTAGCCGTGTAATCGTACAATAATGGGTCTTACCACATACTTACGCACATTATATTACATTGGCTTATGTTGACGATCGCCTGCACTCCTAGCACCAAGCGTCGATCCTCCGCCACGTCTTCCTGCATTTCGCTGGAAATTCTCTGTATATAACAGCACCACCCGTTTACAGCCCCTGGGACCTTCTGACGTTGTGTTACTAGGTCATTTACATGTATGTTGTGAACAATATTGGTCTTATAACACTGCCTTAGCTTTCGCCCAAAGTTACAGTTAAATCTGACGATTTAACTCCATTAAGAATCTTTTAAACATTTGATGTGAAATATTCTCGTTATTTTGAAACATAAATTGAGTTTATTGAGCACATTTTTAACTTTTCTATTCATACATCATTAAAACAGTAGTAACACAATATCGACAGGACAGACGTTGACTGAGATATTCCCGTTAGAAATGTCCACAGTATTACCACATGAAATATTTACTGTTTCTGTCGAAATACTCTGTATTCAGAATGTCAGTGGCGACGAAGCTGCAGTGCCTTACTATTCCGCGCCGTAGTTGAGAGTTTGGTACTTGTCGGACATGGCGTTTATTTCCTGCAAGTGCCGAGAGGAAATATATAGAAGTGTGTTTAGTTGAATCCATAAATGGAATACGTTAGACAGTACCATGTTATAAGGAAATGAGACCAAAAATAACGATGAAAGTATCACGCCTAATATATAAAATGATCATCATACACAGTTGTAAAGGTGTTCGTCATGACGCGCCGAGCGAGAAGTTTGGGTTAATAGCGAAAGAACGAAAACTTAATCTATCATTAGTCTGCTCGCTTCCTATCACGACCTTTCAATACATTCAGGATAAACTATAGTTTTGACAGTATTTTGTAAACGTTTGTAAAAAAATGTCACCTTGTGCTTAAAATACAGAAATTATTCAAATAGGTGACGTTTCCGTCGTGCTGCCCTTGCTCAGTCGTATCGTATTTTTATTTGAGATGGTTGTGTCTAACGGTGCCGTAAGACCAGAGATGCCAACATTCCGAGTTTTTTATTGACCACACAAAATTTCAATGGTCTTCTATGGAATAGAGAGGGGATGTATGGGAGACTCTTCTTGGATCACAAAGCTTGCTGATAATTGGTGGGCCATTTGAAACCGACAACAGTCTTCTGGGTTCCGTGTTTTCCTGCTGGCAGTCGCGGGAATACGACTTCGGATCTGCATCTGCTGTATGTTTAGCCGGTTGTGGCAAAGTCCGGTGAGGTCACCGGCCAATGACCAGTCCCGGTACGCAGTACCAGGAGCGCCGGTAGGCCAGCGCCTCAGAAGCACGCAGCTGCCCTCGCTGTCGACAGTGTTATTCCGATTGCCTCTCTTACTTTATTTAGGTTAATATGCTATCGGAAGCTTCGAACTCCACAAATAGAATGCCAAAAATCCTCTCACTCTTTTGTACGAGACATCAGTGATATTTTCTCGCCAATAAAATGCCAGAAATTGACGTCGGAGTCCTTCTGACACCGGTAAGGCGCAATTCGTAAAAATACCCACCTCTAACAAAAAACCTTTAAAGCCCTGATGAAGGCCGCTGAAACACAACCGAAACGCCGTTGACGTTACTGTTTTGAATTTTTTATATTATGGTGCGACACTACAGCTACTAGGTCTACAACTTTGCTTTCTCGAAGTTCGGGGATTTGTTGTGAAAAACTTACAAAAAATTATGATTCATAGTATTGCCCATCGCTGGCCACTACATCCTCCCATCTTTCGGAAAGCATACCAATCCCGTGGCGGAAGAAATGGGCGTCTTTTGTGGGGATCCATGAATCTCTTCAATTTTGCACTTGTTCATATGATCGGAAGTGCTGGTCAGCCAGACTGTATGCCACTGGTCAAAAAAGGTGGTAGTCTGAGAGGGCAATGTACGGAGAATACGGTGGGAGCGATAGGACTTCTCATTTCAACGTTTCCATGTATATTTTGACGAGTTTTGCGACATGGGGCCGAGCACTGACCTGTTACAAAATTACCTTTACTTGTCTATCGCTGTATCGTGGCTGTTTGTGTTTCAGTGCCGGGCTCTAACGCATTAATTGCTTTCAATAATAATGTCCTGTGACTGTCTTCGTCTGTTTCAGGAGCTATGAGAACGTTCTGTCTTCCATCGCAATGCCGGTCTTCGACATCAAAATCACCGTTCTTGAGGCGTTGAAAACATTCTCTGCACATTCTTCCACTAGTAGTTCCCTCACCATTGGTCTTACCCAGCATTTTAAGAGCCACCAACGCAAATTTTTTCATGTTAAAGCAGAAAATTAAAACTTCCCGCAAATGGCGAGAAATGTGTACGTAAGTTGACGTACTTAATCGAGAATAACCTTATGATGCAATCACAAATCGACTAATATTTTTATGGCATTATGTTTACAGATGCCTAAGCTTATTGCATTACACCTATGTCCAACCACCCGAACCCCTCTTGCCGCTACTGCCATGTATTGCAAAACGGCGGAAGCAAAGTTGTGGGCCAAATAGAAAGAGTTTAATACAATTGACAACGGCCGCGAAAGCCTACGTGTTAACATCAAGAGGTGCTACAATGAATTCTCTTACACTATGAAGCGCTACATCACAGATATGTAAGTAAGAATGTCCTTATTAAGAAAAACTGAAAACACTATTCAGTGTTATTTCTTAATTTCTAATAATTTTTTAGCATTACGTATAATGATAAATTGTTTTTAATGTGTATTGCTAATAAGTAAATCATCTTCCTCTTCCTCCTTCTCTTCCTCCTCCTTCTCATCATCATCTTCTTCGACATCAAGAATTATCGTTCCTCTTACAGCGAAGCAATCTCAGTGATTCCATTATCTTTCATGCGTTGAACGTGACCGTCACGTTTATTCTGTATTTCCTGACAAGATCTGTGAATGAGTACATGTTTATTTTCTGTCTAAGATCGATATTCTTATTATGATGAACGAGCGAGTATCCTGCTTCATTGCTGGGAAACCTCATTTCAAGTAATTCAGGTTCTCTTATTTGCTCAGAAGTTAGTCCTCCTTTCACACTGGTATAACAATAATGAAACATCTACAAACTTCCATGGTCTGAATAGGCTTTCCTTTCGAATATTATGATGCTAGTAAAATTCTCGTAATATTCGTACTGATCTCTTCATTTTTTATCACTGTGTGTTTGTAATAAAACAATAAGTTGCACCTTACTTGTGACTTCATGCAATTGTGTGACATCTTGAAAGAACGCCTGCGTAAAAAAAATTTGCGGATAGCAGTCGTAAATACAACATTTCATTGTTTATACACTTTTAAACTTCTTTATTGATATTTCTGAATGAAATTGCACCATTTGACTAAGAATTTTTATTATTCTTTTTATTCACACCATCGCGATTTCGGATTTACAGCAAGTATCAGGTGCAAAGGTGTATTAGTTATTAAATATACGACTTGTCTGAATGACAAGTAGTCTTCCAAAATTATAACATATATGTGGTTAGATAGGCCAGTCTTCACGTTATAAGATCTACTACAGCTCTGTTTTGGTCATCATTAACACAGTGCGTTAAAATACGTAAGCTGTGCGTAGGCTCTGCTACAATAATATTTTCAGTTAGCACTCAGATCTTATGATGTGACAACTGGTGTGTATAGTCACATATGTGTTGTAATATTGCGACTACAACATGTGATTCAGACATGTCGGATATTTAACGACTGTTTCACCTTTGAACTTGATAATGATTGTAAAGCCGAAATAACGATAATGTGAAATAAATGAAAAATAAAACACTTAGCCATATGGCGGCAAATTTATTCGAAAGTATTTTACGACTGTGGCCCCAACGAAGCAAACATAGTTTCAAGCTTAATGATCTGCTTCATCTAGGATACTTAAACGCCACTTACGCACATTTCACAATCACAACTCATGTCTTGACTACAGGGAGATACACAGCACCACAAATCTGCTCCGATTATTTATGTGAAAAAATTTGCTGCTCGGTACTTTATGCAACTGGGCGACAGAATCTGTTATAATCGCCAAATGCATCTCAGTTATTTTATCGCTACTTATTTCTTTCTATTTTTATTTTGTGGTCAACATGTCGTTCGAAGCCAAGACTGACTACGATTTATATTTCTATAGTTACACAGGACAAACCATAGCAACACTTTTACGCCCAAGTTCGAGGCGAGAATCAAACCTCTGCACCCCGAGATCATGGAGGCCGGCGAAGGAATGTTCGGAACATAGTGCATAATTTAAGAAAATTTAGCATAAGCATGGTGCCGATAAAAGTAAACTTCTTGAGCACGGAAGGATGGGAGCCCTTGTTTACTAACTTACATAGGCTAGTTGACGACACTCCTTACATCGTAAATGACAATAGGAAGTTAAAAAAAGACCTGACGGTGTAAGTAATTTGTGGTTGAGGTTATGTTATAGCGCTTCAGTGTTCACATGAATTCATTCGACGTGATATCACAAATAGATAAAGTATAAAAGTTTGAACAGTTGAGCCCAGTACTGCGATGGACGTTATTGGTAGTGCTCTACTTCCGAGAGCTGAGAATCCGAGTTGACGTCCTGGTCCAACAGAAAGTTTAATCTTGCTCGTTGTAGCGTATACTACCATAATGCGTGAAAATATGTCGTCCCAGCATACAAGTTCGTCGGTCAAAAACGGGCAAATAACGCTGAAACCGTACCAATAACTGGTGTCTACTTTTTTCAAACGAGCGCATGAGAAATAGTCATGACTCTCAAATGTTTGAAATAAATTATTCATATTTTCGTGTAGTAAAAACTTAACACAGTATTCTCCATGTGCGAAACAAATAGAATTACTTACTGCATAAAAATCCTGCTGATATCCAAGAATTAGTCCCTCTGCAAGTCTCTCGCAAATGGGGACAGCAGAGTAAGTACTGTTCGTAAGTTTTTGAAAAAAACTACCAAATTAATTTTTTCAGGGAAGTTCAATGTGCAGTCAGGTTACTAACAACAACGAAAAATTATTAAAAAAATAAAGACACCAAATACAGGTCCTATCATTACTACTAGCGTTCTTTATCATTATCTACGGAGGAAAACTATAATACTCGAAAAACTGATACCACCAATTCTCAAGTATTGCTTGTCAGGCTGGCACTGCTATCGGTAGACTTAACAGAGGTGATATAGCCGATCCAAAGAAAACCGCACTTTCTGTTTGACACGGGGAGATATATGTGGAAGAGAGACAACATGAGGTTTCAGTAATCATATCGTAACAACAAAATACTGAACTATCTCCTTAGTGGACGATTTAAATAATCTAGACCAAATTGTTAAATCAGCTAGTTTAAAGTGGCACGTAATCAAAGATCAAACTGCAAAACTACTAAAACATAAAACTCTCAAGGATCGATTTGACAACAATTCCTATACAAGTTAAAATACCAACACAGTAATCCAGCTGTGAAAGGAGAATCACATTACGTGTCTGAAGATTTTTTGATAATTGATGAAGCAAGTATAAAAAAATATAGAAAAAAGTTAATGATTACAGAGTGAAAACAGTTTACTTTATAAAATAAATAGCTCTGAATCTACCAGTGTTTACAAGAAAGAATGTATAGGGCAGGGTTGTGAACTATCCAAAGCTTCACGAGAAAACTAGGAGATGGTCATGAAACCTGATTGAGAAAATACGTTTTTCCAATAACATTCAGTGATTAACAGAAAACTATATTGTACAGCCCTGTTAAAATTTAGATAACCAGCTTATACCTTCAAGTAAAGGTGTGTCCCTAAATCTAGTGCACAAATCTGCAGAGCAACTTAAAACAAAGCAGCAGTTCAATAACATAAAAAGGAAAGCGGCTAAAGATCTTAGTACGTTTTACGAATAGACATAAAGAATCAAGGTTGAGGATAGCTGGACACATGAATTTGCAGCGAGTAGCAAGTTTCAGCAAGCAATAAGTGGACAGATTCTCTGTTAAACTAGGTGAGCTGATGGATAAGTTCTAATCTGTAATCATCTAAGAGCCAATGGAAACATTTTTGTAACAAATGACATTTCAGTTTTTCGTCCGATACAGTCTCCAGAAATTTAAATGACCACTATGAAAAGGGTGGAAAAATATTAATCAACGAACTTATACGACATCAAGTTTTGCAACATTATTAAGTAAAAAATATCACAGTTTTGTTTCGCGTAAGAAATGTTCCAAAACAACATTCAGAATATAATATAATTTTGAAAACGTTTACGTGCCCAATATACCTGGCCTTCCCTTACCAACCCGAAATGACGTCTAAAATGTTACGGTCGTGCGTATAAAACGGATGGAAACCGGAACAGGAGGAAAATCTAAATCTTGCATTATTAATTAAAAGAATATAAGATTAAGACGAAACTGGCATTCAGGGAGAAATCATGTAGGATAGACCAGAATTTGGAGCCTCAAGCCACAACATAAATTTGCGAGAACCACGTTAGAAAATACAGAATGGAATGAAGAAGAAAGAGAAATGATGAGATAATGGGATAAAAGTAGGTGTGTGGTTAATAAGTTCAAGCGCATTCTTCAGTTGATAATAGCGAAGAAAATATTTTAACCTTAGAGTGTGTCGGCGAGTAATTATTGTACTGAGTTCATTAGTCTTCTATAGCAAAGCTGTTCAAAGCAACCTGGTTATATTTCATTCCGGTGGAAATTATCCGAAATCAATATCATTCATTAATAGTTCCATCGGACTCTTGAAGAATCTTTATCTCTTTTTGAAAGACTGTATTTAGCGATCGTACTTCTGGTAATACCCATGAAAACTTGTAAGCGAACGAATCTAACTATCATCAGAGCGTAATCAACAAGGGGGGGCAAATATGGCGGGATGTGGTTCCTAATTACCAGACTGTGTGTCATCGTCCTGGAAGTCGTGCTAAGGCACTTTCCTGAGTTATTTTCTGATGGCATTTGACGCCGTTAGTGATTTTATGTTCATTCAACGGTGGCGTCTAGCCTGACGGCCCTTTTTTGATTACGAGATGATCAGACTAGACGGGCATTCTGATTTCATAACCTCACTTCTCCGTCTCCACCACACTGTACTCCAACATGTCATTATTCGCCACCTACTCTGAACAACTATATTTTACTTAGACACTTCATGCACATGTCTCCTTCAAGAACATGCATTATTATCCTTTTACTTGCGCACTTCCAGTATCTACCCGATATTCTCATAACAATTACATGTTTCACATATCGTATATCTATTTTCTGAAAGAGGGAGATTACTATCTTTATTTGCATAAAAAGGAGATATATGTGGTAAACGAAACGTTCTCACTACTTCTCAGGAGGATTTAGGGAAACCAAGGAAAAGCACACTTGACGGAACGTTCTTTCTGGAAGAACCGCTCTGCCTCATTCAGTTTTCAGGAAATACTACAACCGAAAGTTGAGGAAGGAATTAAGAAACAAAGAACAGGAAGACCTAAGGAATAGTGTTGGTTTCGATAGTAGCTAGACAGTTTGATAAACGCCGTGTTTGCGATGAGGAATACAATTTTCACCTTGCGCTATAGTAATACAATTTGCGAATTTTCACAACGTGCTTAATTACTAACAACAGTTTACGGTTGAGTACAGTGGAGTAATCATTAAATGTAAAGAAAACAGAATATGGGTCCTACCTCTAAAGCTTTAAAGACTGGGCCTCAAAATGGAAACACAGTAATCTGTTGTTAGTAGTCACGTGGGTTGTAAAACTGCAGAAGTTGTATCACTACACAGAACAGTAGGTAGCTCTTCATTATTTAAAACTGAGTAGACCTGTTCTCTTGTTTAGTAGTTATCAGACTCGTAATGGTGACACTACCGTGAAATTTCTTCAGTGAGGATTTCTAAGTTTTACATCATATTCTGACGACAGTGAAAATGTGCATATGAATCGCCCACGTGGAGTATTCAGATGATACGAGCCAATTCACATAGGAAGTAAACAGTAAAGAAACTATCAGAATTTTGCAGCAGAGTTTCTTCGAGCATTGCAAATAAAAATGTCACTTTCTTTAACATCATAATTTTTTAATCTTCGTGTAGCTGTAAGGGCTCCTACTACTCAGAAATAAAGTATTCGAAGATAAGTGACTTAGTTAAAACCAGTATGTACAGTATGTTTCGCCAAGTACATCTGTACCATATTACTAGTCTCAGAGTACATTATTGCTATAAGAGCACCGCTGAACTGAAAGGCGATGAAAGTTAATAGAGAACAAGCGCCTGTGTGTTCATGTCATCGTCAACTGCAAATTTAAATACGTAATTTTAATTAATATATGGTAACTGGTAAACAGTTATAAATTTTTTGTAACAGGTAAAAGCTAAAATGTTTTCTAGAAACAGAAAGAATATACGTAACCGTGTAGGGGTAAAACAGTAAGTCGAAAAAGACGACATATAATATTGCAATCTTAGTTAGTCGTATTTCAAAATCCTATCTGTGTACAACGTCGGATACAAGGTGCAATAATCGCACAGTAACAGTTATTGACAATGTGCTTACACATCAGAAATTTAGTAGACAATTGATATTGCATAGTATAGAGTTCCATATGTAGCTCATTATGGAGATGACGATGCTCTTGTATCAGTGCTGTACTCTCACTTGTAATATGGGACGGATACAGTTGGCGATAATTATTGTAAATACTGGTTTTAACTTTGACATGACAATGCATCCAGGTGATGAAGATTGGGGGTACATTTATAGTTTTAATTCAGCACTTGTATTAACGCTTATCGAGGTATGTGTAATAACATTTCACTCTACGTATTATATTTGTGCCAGTGTACGCCCTTTTTCGTAATTTAATATGCATTACACTTTATGTATACTCTTCTCAGATCAGATGGTGGTAACTCAATTTTATCAAAACCGGTTGACGTAAATAAAGGTTTTACAAATGCGATCTTGGATAAGAAGTTACCTTTGTTCAAGATGTGTATTTACGGACCGCCCCTAATTACTCAGTATGAGCAACTTAAATAATTGCAGATGTTTTTGTGTTTGTTGTCGCAAGGAAAAATAAAAATATACTGCACTGTCATCGTCCATTATGGAATGGGACGCTGCAGAAAAAGAAACGATGCAAAGGAATAAAATTTCCAGCACAAATGGAAACCCTCGTTAAACTAAACCATACGAAACTGTTCTGTCGTACAATGAGATTTTGAAAGTTGTATGGTAAAATAAGGTATTTGCGAAAGTGGAACCAGCCACTAAATAAATATGATGGTGACATTATTTATTTGTACAGCTCCATTGTCTTCGCATTCTTTTTATATTATGATAGCCATCTGAAGAAATAATTGAGCTCGAAGTCTGCGCTGACAAGGAACTAAATTATTTGTTTCACAAATATCGTACGGTATCTAATTACCAGGGCCACAGTATGGTTTTAGAACCCTTTGTAAGTGTCCTTACGGCCTGTCTCCAAAGTTTTTATTTGTAGCTTGTTTCTTGGATGTCAGAAAATTTTAATGCAAAAATTAAGCTACGACGTCTTTTAAAGATACTTCGTGTAAAGTTCGCAATTTGTGTAAATTCGATGTTTTACATGATTATAATTTGCTTCTAGCTATGATAAATGCGAACTCTTCTGTAATCCACATGTAGTTTAACGAGAGACCTGAGTCTGACTCTACTGCGATCATTAGCCCGGCAATCCGCTCTTGCTCGACTCTAGTTCTCAAACACTTCTTAACTCTCACAAGAACGCTGAATGAGAGCTCAACTGTGGCAACAGTAACAGGCAAAGTGTAGAAAGTCGTTAGGGCCACCACTGTACCGTATTTTGAAATATGTTATTAAAATTGCGTTTATGAAGAGCATTGAAAAGGTACAGAGGGGAAAATGGCTCAAACCCAAAATTAGCTGCATAAACCTTTTTTAACTGCTAAATTTCTTGTTCCAAGTCCTGCTAATTAAAGTCTGCGCTAAACTAATATGCCATGTTTCTATGCTCTCTGATAGTGTAGAATGGTCTAGACTTGTATAGCTCCATAAGAATATCTAATAATAACATTTTTTACTCTACAGTGTCTGATGTACTGGTCGTGCCTTACATACAAAACCGTACTATTTTGCACTAATTTAACCACTCATTCTTTATGTACTTTTTTAGAACAATACCGCACGTTGAGTGAAGCGTCCAACGCTCTGGGCTGTTCAAAATTGGCAGATTTAAAAACTTGCGTCTGGTTCCTATTTAGTTAGCTACTCGAGACGGGACATATTAGGGACGGTATGCCCACCATTGTTGTGCCCCTCTCATCTCTTTCTTTCTCCTCTCCATCATAGCTTCGAATTTTACCATTCTATTTCTCTTCCTCTAACCTAGCTACCTCTTCTATATGTCTTTCACCCCATTCTGTCGTCTTATGTCCCTGCTCGATGTGAATAACTGCTGCAAGAACATAACGAGAAAATTCCCAACTAGCAATAGGAGTGACATTCATAAAAGAAAAATATGTTTACTTTCATATACATTGTCATTACTATTATTATTATTTTTTTTATTATTCTTGATTGTTATAATTATTTTTTTGGTTGTTATAATTATCCTTGTATTACTGTTATAATCTCTGTTTTTTTTTCTTTAACATTAATACTGTATAACGTGGTATGTCCATAATTTTCTGTACAAACTGAAATTCGTCCAATATGAGTTCGCCTGATTAGGTGTAAGAGAGGGCCTGAAGGCCCTAATCTTGCCAGGTAAAATAAATGCATAAACAAATAAGTAATAATTATGCCATTGTTACAATTCCTGTGAGTGCATCTTAGTACAATTACATAGTGTTTTCATTACCATAAAATCGTCTCTGACTGAGCGACTGATTTGGGATACGAACAATAACGAAACAGATTGTGTGTTTACAAACTTCACTACGACGTACGGACAAATTGCTGTGTCACGAACGAAGCACATTTCCTGTTATTTCCGAACACCGTCGCTATTACGTGAAACCGGCAAGAATTACTGGCAGATGCGATGACAGGGGAAAGAAATACGTGTTGGCGATTTCGGCCACAAGGCCGAGAAACACGTTGTGTGTCAAAGGCGAAGAACGTGCGACACAGTTTAACACGAAAGAAACCGGCGATGAAACAGCGTCGCATTGTCGGCCTCACAGTCGGACACATACATTTGGTGCAATGATCCGCTATAGCGAAGGTCATTGAGCGAACAAAGAAACCGGTTCCCCATCGGATCGGCGTGTACCCATGACGTGTCGCCGGTACGTGTTGCTCCGGCTGTGGCTGCGCCCACGGCTGCGGGCCGGGGGCAGGCGCTGCCTCGCCTGTGATACACTCCTCTCCTCTCCACTCCAGCCCGCCACGCCACACCCACTGTCCGGTACTCACCAGGTCGCGATGTGTCTGCCGCCGCATTCCGTGGCTTTACCTCCTCTCCGACTTAGGCTGAAAATTCGTATTTTACACTGGTTTAGAAAAATAAGAGCCGGTGGATAGCACAGTCCATCTTTCGGGCGTGCATCCGGGACAGTCACGCCGATATTTTAGCTCTTAAGCGTACAGCAATTTTCACGGTGAGTCTATGGTTGAGTTCTGAGTGTCAAGGCATGGCTGTTTCTTCGCTGAAATGTTAAAATCTCGTGATTCCGATATTTTTGTAAAAAGAAGAAAAACCTCGAAGAATGTAATAATGTTGTTCTCAAATCGCTCCACGGTCAACAGCCGAGAAGACGATGGAACAAAATGAGAATGAATTCCTACAACTTAAACACGAAGTTATTGTGTAAAAACTGCTCCAGGAACTAAGTTCAACTGTGTGTCATATCTAATACAGTTTGAAACTACCTGTCCGAAGATGTTTCTTCGGATTTTCGTATGAACGATAATGAGAGCTACTGTGTTGCATAGCGAGAGAGAAAGACATTTGTACATTTCTTTATCGTCCGACACAGCCACGAAATAATCACAAAAGTGACTAGTTTCGGTTCCTCACAACAAGCATCTTAAGGTTTAAACACATTATTGAGAATCCTGTTTCTGGAAAGCTATGCGGTAAAGGGGTTAACCCGAAGTCCACCGACAAATATCACGAATATTTTCTGCGTATTTTGCTATAAGGACCCAGGTTTCCGGTGATCTGTTACAGAGTAATAATGCATATTTTATCCGGTTTGTTACTCCGGACTACCTTCGTTTATTTGGAAACATATTCACAGCAATGAAAAAGCTGAATTCTGCAGTCGCAGAAGAGTACAGCACAAAACACAGAGTAATATAAGAACCTGTTAGATGTAAACGTATTGTGATGTGGAGGCTGCCTCGGCGGAAAACATCCCAGCATAACGGTGTTGTGCTGCTCTTTCAATAAATTCGGCGATCCCATACACGAGGTGACTTTCTGCCAACTTCCATAAGTAAACAAATGTATCCATACTACTGCTGACGTATAACTACCACTGCCGACAAACCAAATGCGACGTAGAATCGAGCGGTATTCAAAGTGCGGGAGTCAAGTGGACACTAATGTTGTCAACATCAGGTACTGTGATTTAATGGAGCAAATTTGTTTCCAAACGGGACGTATAGCGCAAACCATAGACATTTAGAGTGTTCTGCTGACATTTTCAGTGCATTATAGACACGAAGGTAAATGGGGAGAAGAGAATCAGACAAAACGCAATTACTCCGTAACGAGCCACCTGAGGCCAAGGGTCCCTAACGCCAAAAATCTAGAAAATATTCCTGAACGACCTCCGAAATTATCTCGGTGAACTTCGTGTTGACCCAATATTATGCAGTGCGACATCAAAACTATTGTTTTACTTTTGAAGTTACCTAGCACAACACGTGTGTTGTTTTCTACATGTAATACTCACGCAGTTGTGAGTTTTTGTTATTATGACAATGGTTACTGCGAGCAAATGAAATCGGTAATGTTTTGTGATTGTATCGGACGAAAAGGAATGCACAAACAACACTTATTCATTGTGTACTTCTCGACGTAGTATTGTATTTGAAAAAAAAAAACTGCTCCTTTGACTGATCTGTTTTAAGTAGTAAGTAATGATTCAATTGCTCATCTTAATTCAGCTGTTTAAGTATGTAAGAAATAAAATAGTTACAACGGCAGAAACAAATGATATTTTGTGTGCCTTATAAGATCCCTGCAGAGGCGAAGCAATGCGAACATGTGTATGAAGCAACAAACCCTCTTTAGCACGTTCAAATGACTAATTTCGCATCTTATAAAAATTCTCAAGTTCCAAAATTACGTTTTCTGGTCAGTCGAAATCTGGTTCGTTGTAGCTCTTGACACTAATTTGTACTGTGCAGACCTCTTTATCTCTGCATAAGTACTGCAAACATGTGCAATGCATTTATAAGGTGATAGTTGCAAATTGAATCATAGACTGTATTTGCGAGTACCTTGTGCGGAATTATCAAACTTATTTAATTTCCTTGCAAGATAAGAATATAGAAATAAATGAACGTGGGTGACATATGCTACTATTTACTTTTATTTATCACTCGCAATCGCGTCTTTTATTAATACTGCCCTTACCCGATGTGAGCAGTTCCGTCATTATCAGACGACCATGTTTCCGTGATCGATATCCCGTAGTCAACTCAAGAGACATCGTCCCACACGTAAAACAAAATATAGCCTAACAATTGCTTGTCATGGCGTAACTGTGGTGGGATGAAGCCATCAGATGATGCCGGTAACAGACAGGAATGAAAGTGTCAGTGTTAATAAAAGAACATGATCCTGATAGTAAATAAAACTCATTTACTAAACATCGATCTCTGAAGCTATACCTCTCCCAAAACAAATGTTTACATTAAATAAATGTATACGAATTTTGTTAATTACACATTTCCTAATGGTGTTGCTCCTTCACTATAGCAAAAATCATCGGTGGTGATATCCTCTTAAATGCCTGTAGCTGGAGAAACGAGCATAAGTCCTAAATAATAGTTTCAGGAAGCATGTGCATCGCATGTACCCCCAGTGAATAATCCTTTATTATGAATGTGCATTCCACGACACAAAACACTACAGAACCAACGAGGCAGTATGTTACGTGGTGTCGAAATTTGCCCCAAGTGGCTTCCATGTAGGCCTACCAACAAAAGTATGGTATTTTCACACGCTAGGTTCATAATACTTCGCGCCTTTCTAGTAAAACACGCGATGGAAGTAAATAACATTCTCATCCGCACTAAAACACTAATTTGTGGAATGTTTCCTCCTGATTTTTAGTTCCCACCAATATAACTGCTGAGTGCTACTGCTGGCTAAACGCGGAAGGTTTACGTAAACAAATTATGGACAAATAGGTCATTGTCTTCTGACACACAGAATTGTGTCATTTTTACGCTAGAGACTTCGTGAGAAGGAGAGCACGCATCTTCAAGGCACTTGTGCTTGCTTCTGCTGTTGCCCGTTAATAAGGTTACGCAACGGACGAGTAGTGAGCGCGAGGACTTACCGTTGTATCCGGCGTATATCATATAGGGCTGTGGATGAGGCGGCAGCTGGTAGACTGGCGAGGAGTCTGGGAGACGCCTCAGTGAAGGGCTGCCTGCTGCAGGCGTCAGTGGCACAGGCGAGCGTGGACGCGGCGAGCAGCTGGTGAGGTGGCGAGTTGTCGGTGGCAGAGCGCGCGCCTGCGTCCGACGGGAACCGTGGCGACACTGGCTGCGGCGCCGGCGCGCCCGTCTGCCCGCCGGAGGGCGGGGGCGGGGGCGGGGGCGGAAGGCCGAGGAGGCGAAAGGGGGCGGGGGGCAGCTGCTCGCATTCTCCGGCTCCGGGCTACGGCGCGACAAATGAAGACGGCCTACCTACCGCTGACGCCTGCCCTCTGCTCTCTGTCACACTACCTGACGCAGACGAGTAGAAGGACACTACCGTCAAACCAACACCAATTCGAGGCACTAGCCTCTCAACTCTCCTCTAATGACGTAAGTTGTATTTGTTGCCGTCTTCAGTCGGAAGATTGGTTTGATACAGCTCTCCGCGGAATCCTGTCCTGTGCAAGTCTCATCATCTCTACACAGCTATTAGAATCTCCGTCAATTTGAACTGCTTACTGTAGTCAAGCCGTCATCTTCGTTTACAGTATTTAGTTAGTTACATAGTTACACGTTCCACAGATGATTTGAACGATTATTTTGCCGAAATAGAGTGGAACGAGTCAGTACCGGATATGTACACATACACACAATATTCCAACATGACGTTATTCGTCACTCACTCTGAGCATCTACATTTTCCCTAGACACTTCATGTAAATATCGACTTACTGGTATAGGCATGCATATTCAAATGCAGAGATATGTACACAGGCAGAATACGGCGCTACGAGTCGTATGTAGTGGAACTTAAGGTAATGTAATGCAAATCTACGCTAAATAGAAGACAGGTACATAATTAATAAATGTGTCATATATGACTA
Organism: Schistocerca cancellata; assembly: GCF_023864275.1. Lineage (NCBI taxonomy): Eukaryota > Metazoa > Arthropoda > Insecta > Orthoptera > Acrididae > Schistocerca > Schistocerca cancellata. Next base: position 468,899,270 of record NC_064627.1, on the reverse strand, counting down.
AAATAATTGCACATTACAGAAAGCGACATTTAACATTCATAGGGGCAGCAACGTTCACGTCAGCTTTCTGACCAGCAAACCTTCTCGAAAAGTATTCATATGTAAGAAACCCAAAAAGATTTAAATTCCATATGAGTAAATGTATTGTAACCAACACACACCATGGACTTTGAACTACATCAAAATGGATGTATCTGTTCGTTCTAACAAATGTTCGGTGTAGATTCACTTTTAGAGTCTTGCCATTGTTTGTCATTCTGTTTTAATATCTTTCTATGTAACTTGATTGATAAGTTAATAATTCTATCGTTACTATTTTATGCATACAGACCTGAAGATGACGTGTTGAACCGTTGAAACTGGTTGCAATAAAATAAAATAAAATTATAAGGACGGCTGTAGGTGTTTTTATTTTGTCACAATAGTAAACGGCCGTCGTCCCAGAGACCTCCTGCCAAAAGGATGGACATAAAAAACTTAACCTACCAGACGTTCAGTGACAGCTGCGATATTCCTGAAAAAGTAAAGCCAAAGAGTATATCCATATTTGCTGACATTGGAGTGGAAAAATCAGGATGAGATCCAGAGATGTTTCTACTTTGACTGCCACATGCAAGTCAATATACACTGAAGCGCCAAGGAAACTGCGTATTCAGATACAGAGGTATGTAAACAGGCAGAATATGGCGCTACGGTCGGCAACGCCTATGAAAGACAACAAGTGTCTGACGCAATTGTTAGATCGTTTATTGCTGCTACAGTGACAGGTTATCAAGATTTAAGTGAGTCTGAACGTGGTTATAGTCAGCGCGCGAGCAATGGGACACAGCATCTCCGAGGTAGCGATGAAGTGGCGATTTTCCCCTACGACCATTTCATGAGTTTACCGTGAATATCAGGAATCCGGTAAAACATCAAATCTCCGAAATCGCTGTGGCCGGAAAAAGGTGGTGCAAGAACGGGACCTCCGACGACTGAAGAGAGTCGTTTAGTGTGACAGAAGTGCAACCCTTCCGCAAATTGCTGCAGATTTCAATGCTCGGCGATCAACAAGTGCCAGCGTGCGAACCATTCAACGAAACATCATCGATATGGGCTTTCGTAGCCGAAGGCCAACTCGTGTACCCTTGATGATTGCACGACACAAAGCTTTACGTCTCGCCTGGATCCGTTAACAGCGACATTAGAAACATGCTGCGACTGGAAACATGCTGCCTGCTCGTTTCAATTTGTATCGTGCGGATGGACGAATACGGATATGCAGACAACCTCATGAATCCATGGAACCTGCATGTCAACAGGGGACTGTTCAAACTGGTGGAGGCTCTGTACTGGTGTGGGGCGTGTGCAGTTGGAGTGATATGGGACCTCTGATACGTCTAGATACTACTCTGACATGTGACACGTACGTACGTGTCTAAAGCATTTGTCTAATCACCTGCATGCATTCAAGTCCATTGTACATTCCGAAAGACTTGGGCAATTACAGCAGGACAGTGCGACACCCCACAAGTCTAGAATTACTAGAGTGGCTCCAACAACACTCTTCTGAGTTTAAACATTCCCGCTAGCCACCAAACTCCCAAGACATAAACGTTATTGAGCGTTTATGGGATGCTTTGCAACGTACTGTTCAGAAGAGATCTCCACCCCTCATACTCTTACGGATGGACAGTCATGCAGGATTCATGGCTTCAGTTCACTCCAGCATTACTTCACACATCAGCCGAGTCCACGCGACGTCGTGTTGCGGCACTTCTGCGCGCTTGCGGGGGCCCTACACGATATTAGGCAGCTTCTTTGGCTCTTCAGTGTATTATTGCACACTTTCGGTATCTGTCCGATATAATAACAACTTCTCATACTGCGTATGTATATTCGTTACGAGGAAGAATAGTACTTCTGTTTATATGAAGGCGAGATGTGCAAGTGGGTGTAGTTAACAAAACATTCTCTCTACTTCTCACGAGGATTTAGAGAAACCGAGGGACATAATGCGTTGCCGTACACAGAAATGGAGGTTGCGTGGAATGTTCTTTCTGATAGAACCACTCTGCCTCCCTAGCTAGTTTTCAGAAAATACTGCTGCGCAAGGTTGAGCAAGAAATTGATGAACAAAGAAACTGAGATCTTAAAACAGAACAGGAAGACATAAGCAATGGTGTTCGTTTCGACAGTATCTAGACAGGTTACTAAACTTAGTGTCGGAAAGGAAGAGAAATATACTTTTCATGTTGCACTAGATCAAAGCCACTTGTACACAGTGGAGTATTCATTAAATATACCGAAAACAGAATATAGGCCCTATCTTTAAAGCGTCCAAGACTGAATGTGAAAATGAAGGCACAGAAATCTGTTAGTAAAATGTTGTATTGCACAGAACAGTATGAAGCCTATTAAGTACTGAAAACTGAGTTGACATGTTCCGGCAACTGTACTTAATGTTTTTCTGGCTAAAGGTTTTGAAGAAGAAATTCGTCAGTGCAATAGAAGAACTTGTCAGTGAGAAATGATTAATTTCAGAGTGCCTAGCTACCTATCAAACATTTTATATCATTCGACAAATCATCAAAAATTTTTGTTCCTGGATGTTGAACTCCCTTCTGAACCACTGACAGCTTTAACAATGCGTAATAAAAATCATTTTTCCCAATAGTGTTGTGATGGATTATTTAGAGCCAATTTCAGGAATTGAGTGGAAATATGCAGAATATGTCAGGAGACTGATTCATTTGTTTGCAAGGTTAGCAATTACACCAAGAGCAAAAGTAGCTGAACTTGTTTGAGAACCTCAGTAACGTGCTTCTTCCAGTCCAAGTTTTCCTCAATATGTACACCCAAAAATTTGGAGCATTTTACCATATTTACTGACTGCTGCTCATGTGCTACATCAATTGATGGTATAACTCTATTTTCTGGACAGAGCTGTACGTAGTGTGTTTCTTTCAAAATTTAGGGGAGTCCATTTTCAGACAACCACTTAATTATTCTTTGAAAAATATCATTTACAACCTCTTCTCTTGCTTCCTATCTGGTCGGATTTGTTATAACGCTAGTATCGTCTGCAGAAAGTGCTATTTTTGCGTGTTGAATGTTAAGTGGAAGGTTATTCAGACATATAAGGAATAATTGTGGATCCAAAACTGAACCCTGGAAAACCCTTTGTGTTTTTTTCTTTCCAACCATCTAGAATTCTATACCTTTCCGATATTGTCTGAATTATTGATCAGTCTTTTCCATTCTGTTTATAAGAATGATTCAAACCAGCTGTGTGTAAACCCAGCAGTTCCATAAAACTTGAGTTTTTGTAAGAGAGTAGCATCATCTACCCAATCAAATGCTTTGGAGAGATCACAAAAAATACCAACTGACTATATATTATTATTTAAGGCTTTTATTATTATTTGATGGGTGAAAACTATACCTCGTGTCCCATCAGCATGCAGTCTTTTAGTCGTGTCGTAAATTTCGTTCCTCCCCAGTTCGATTTATACTACCTGAACGAAAGTATCCGGATACTTATTAGCGCACATTAATGTGGCTTGTGTCCACCATTATCCTTTGTACCGGCTTAAACTCTGCTGGGGAGATTTTAAGTGAGATGTCTAAATGTCTGTGGAGGATCTACAGCCCTTGCTTCCTCAAGAGCTGAAACAAAGCAAGGTCGTGGTGTTGGACGTTGGGGTCTGAAACGAAGTCGATGTATTCTACATTATACCGAAGATGTTCCATCGCGTTCAGGTCAGGACGCTGTGCAGGCCAGTCCATTTCAGGAATATTGTTGTCCACGAATTATGCCTCATAGATGCTGCTTTGTGACGGGGTGCATTGTCATATTGATACAGATGTCGTCTCCGAAACGTTCCTCTACTGTGCGCAACACACGATGCTTTTAAATGTGTTCGTATCCTTCCGCATTTAACGTTTGCTTAACGTCAATAAGGGGACCACAACCTAGCCGCGAAAAACGCTCACGTTATCATACCTTTACCTCCTGTGTACTTCATTGTTGGCGCTACACGTGATGGCAGCAGGTAACGTTCTCTAGGCCTTTGCTAAACCTAAACCATTCCAACCAATTGCCCCAAGTTCTAGCGAGATTCATCACACTGACGTACTAACACTCGTCTTTATTATTGATGTTTTAGATACCCGTATGCAAATCAGGAAATTAGAAACTCGAAGGTAAAAAAAGACTGTTATTCACAAACGTAATTTTGTAAATATTGATTAAAATATAATTATTTGAATTTCTGAGTAATTGTATCTGGAATTGTCAGTACCGGGTAAATACATGTTGTCGTCCGGTAGGCATAAATTTAACGAGCCTTCCACAGCGAGATCATAGAACCCTAGATTACTAAACCTTCATAAAATTTACGATTAGTAGTGTATAAAGCACGACATTTTGTACTTAATTTGGTATGTAATTTACCTACCACTGGAGATCTCATAATTGTAATTAACTAATGCATAACCTATAAATTATGACTTCCTTTGAATAAATGTGGGGTAGTAATCTTTACAATGTTTTAGTAGCAAGAGGCATTTTTTCCCCTTTAGTGTTTCAGGGTTAGAGCACTAGCTCAGACACAACAGTGGTAGAGGAAGGATATCGCTTGCTTACTGCTTACATCAGGTAAATGTAGAAAAATGTAAATCGAGGTGGTTGTACGGAAGTCTTGAGCCCAGTGCCTTCCGAGGAGGTGTTCTAATTTCGAATAGCTGTTTTTTCCGGTTAAGTATTTTTCGACGCGCTCTGCATCCAACTCCTCTTTTTTGTACTGAGAGCCACTGATCTCGGAGAGTAAATGTGTGTGTACGTGTGTATGTGTGTTTGCACATCCACGCTTACGCATGTAACTGAATTATTATTGTCGGACAAGTATTTCGACTATCTCCCTCTCCATCACCTGTCCTGCGTTCTACATACGCACCGTTTCGTATCACCTCGCTGTTTATCCTCGTAAGTAAACATTAGGTAAGCATTTTATTTCTGTCACTTTTGCAACGGTGTATACTGTATCGCATCGAATACCCACGACGTGTTCCATTTGCATGACTTGCGTAATGGGGGCAACCGATTTGCGTCTTTACCATCTAGACTGTTTTAGATATCTTAACCGAGCGGCGTGACACATTATTTAAGATGCTGGACTCTCATCATTCGTCGAGATTTAGATTTATCGTTATTTTCCTTAAACGTTTACGACGAATTCTGGAATAGCTCCTTTGAAAAGGAATTTGCTTTCCGTCATTGGACATAGACCTTGGTGACAGGGAGAAGAAAGGAAGATTACGGTTTGTCGTCCCATTAACGACTAGGTCATTAGAGACGGGATATAAGCTCAGACTGGACAATGTTACGGAACGAAATCTGTTATATCCTTTACAAACTAACTTCCCCAAAATTCAATCTTGAAAACTTTAATATTGATAGTCAGTTGCTATGTGAATGACCAGCTCTTTCTCGTATGAAGCTATAGAAATATTTTATCGTCAACGACGATCAGTCTGTAACGTAAATCTTTTAAATACTCTTTTCTGTAAGTTTGAGATGGGAAAATTTTAGTTTCAAACTGACGAAGTGGAGGACTTGCGGAAATACGCAGTAGAAGTAGTTAATGTGTATTGTAAATGAAGGACACTGTTAGGAGCCCTGGTGATCAATAAACATCTAGCACACATTCATCATTTAATTTTAAGTGACTCCCACTACGCTTAGACGCGAACGCAGAGGGTGTTGATTTTTGGAAATATGGATTTGTAAATATTGATTTTAGAAGTGTGAAGATATTCAGGCGATGCTGTTGCTACATTGCTCGAGTGTATTTATGATGAGTTTGAGAAAGATAAATTTTCGGTGCGATATTTCGTTATTGGCTGGGCTAGGTTAGTTCGATTGTCGACACGAGAGGAAACAAAATTATCTACTCACAGGGCTTGGACTCAGAGTTATAGATTCTCCTCTCCTTCACCTTTTAAATAACGAATTACATGGCGCAGTTATATTTTTTCCTTAAGTGAATTTTGTAAAGATTGTTATAATACAGAAAAATAAGTTTCACAATAGTTTTTAAATGCTGTTTTCTTTATAGGATACAGTAAGTTCAGTTTCTTTAAGTGGCCTCTTACTAAAGTTTTATTTTTGTGATCGTATGTCACCGCATTGCACTTAGTGGAACACCGGTGCTAAAGCGCAAACTGTCATCTGATCGGCACAACTGCTTTTCATTGCACTTGGACAAGGTTTTAAATCGTGAACTGTAAATTTGTGGTAAGATTTTACAGGATCAAACTGCTTAGGTCATCGATCCCTAAGCTTACACACTACTTGATCTAACTTAAACTAACTTACGCTATGGACGACACACACACCCATGCCCGAGGGAGGACTCGAACCTCCGACCGGGAGAGCCGCGCGTACCGTGACAAGACGCCATAGACCGCTCGGTGGCAAGGTTTTCTTTACAGTATTACAGAAAGCACAGTGCCAAGCATTTTTTAAAATTTGTGTTGGCTGTTGACCATCGCCTAAGCAAAGTTTTCTTTAGCTGCTTTGCTGGTGCGTTGCATTTTTACATTCACCACTTTCGAACAGTGTCGAGTTTTTATTACCACAGGGTAAGTTTTGAATGTTTGTTAGGCCAGTTTAACATCACTGCTAGGACACAGTAAGATTTTTTACACTTAAACATTGCATTTCAACATTATTATCAGGGTCAGTTCCATTAAAGTTCAGATCTCATTTCTTTTGTAAGACATTCTTATTCTTACAGCGCAGTGTTACATTTTCAGGTGCGTGTGTCATTTAATGTTCGGAATTTTACTTAGTTTTAGTACTTTTTTCAAAATTATGTTTGTAATTTCATGCAGGATTTTGCTTATAGTTTCGTGTGTTGGAACTGCAAGACACACTGTGACGTCACGTATTGTTCCACTGTTCACTGAACTGCAAAATACATAATTTCACAGAATAATTTCTTTAGTATACAGTTATAAATTTTCTAATTATTTCAGCAAAAGTTAATTAGAATACAGCTACGCAAATTCAGACAGATTCATTTCTTCAGACAGCATTGACGGAAGCATACCTCTTTCACTGTTCAGTTGACAGATCGTCCTCATTACATCACACACACATACGAAAATTAAGAATAAGAGATCTGTATATAAAACAAAGCAAACAAAACGGTTATATCTGTTTCAGTTGTATTTCGCTTGTATTTAGTTCTCTGTTTTATTTTTATTGCCAGTGTATTCAGAATTCAAATTAAACTGCACGGTTCCAGAGACTTTTTCAAGGCCTTTAAAGGTTTCAGGAACCATAAAATTTCATTTGAATAAATCATCTATGCCTGGATTTCGGGCGGTGATGTGTTGTTCCAGTACAATTGGAGAGCCTCTGCCATGTTGTTTGAGTTTAGGGGGTATACCGAGTGGTCTGAGGCATGAATGGGAATGTAGATAGAGGAGGGACGCATGCTAGGGTAGCCGCGTAGTTGTGCAAAGCCACTGTGCCTGAGTTGTAGATCGTGGTGGTCGCGATGGTAAGTTCCTATGGGAACAAACTGCTGAGATCATCGGTCACTAGGCTTACACTCTGCTTAATCTAACTTAAGCTAACTTACGTTAAGGACAACACACACACCCATGCCGGAGGTAGGATTCGAACCCCCGACGAGCGGAGTCGCATGAACCGTGGCCAGACGCTTTAGACCGCGCGGCTACCCTGCGCGGTGGGGTTGTTGCCAGGGTTGTAGAGGTGCCTTAGTAAACAAAGTTTGGCCTGATATGAACCATTTCGATATAAAATAAGTTTGAAAATCGGATCAGTTTCAGATCTCCCGCTTCGCGGTACGCACCCAGCGGAGACAATGCGCTCTCACCTGTGTGCTCTGCAGGGGCGCATGGCGTGGGCGATGTTTCCAGTGCAGTGCGGCACATCCCTGGAGCACCACAGTTGCAAACCTGTCAGTTTCTCGCAGCACTCTTGCAGAAGGACGAATAGGGTGTGTGATATCATAATTACAACAGGGGCAGGCGATGTCACCCTCTTCCCGGTTTCTGTGAGTATCACGAAGTGGAATATTTGAAAGGAATCCGATTTACAAACTTATTTTGCATACAAACGGTACATTTTCGAACATAGATTCCTAATTAACAGTTCATGTACTAAGTCCCCTATAGAAGTAAGTTACAGGAATTGTGAAACACGCTGTGCATTATGTATGTACCGCACGTGCACCATCTCTTCCGTTGAGAGTGTAAGTAGGCTGTTTAGGTTTTTATATTGGTAACGCCACGTAGCGCTCTGTATGAAAATCACTGGCTGTGCTGTGTGCAGTCTGTGGCTGGGTGGCATTGTTGCAATATTCGCTATTGTAGTGTTGGGCAGCTGGCTGTTAACAGCGCGTAGCGTTGCGCAGTTGGAGGTGAGCCGCCAGCAGTGGTGGATGTGGGGAGAGAGATGGTGGAGTTTTGAGAGCGGATTATCTGGACGTGTGTCCATCAGAGAGAGTAAGTTTGTTAGACTGGATGTCATGAACTGATATATATATATATATATATATAATGACTTCTGAACACTATTAAGGTAAATACATTGTTTGTTCTCTATCAAAATCTTTCATTTGCTAACTATGCCTATCAGTAGTTAGTGACTTCAGTAGTTAAATCTTTTATTTAGCTGGCAGTATTGGCGTTCGCTGTATTGCAGTAGTTCGAGTAATGAAGATTTTTGTGAGGTAAGTGATTCATGAAAGGTGTAGGTTATTGTTAGTCAGGGCCATTCTTTTGTAGGGATTTTTGAAAGTCAGATTGCGTTGCGCCAATAATATTGTGTGTCAGTTTAGTGATGATCAGAATAAGTAAAGAGAGAAATGTCTGAGTACTTTCAGTTTTGCTCAGCTGTTTGAAGAGGTTGTTAAGTCATCTCTTTGGATGTTAATGCTCTTGTTTCCTTCCGTGGTCGCTGAGAAAAATTGGAGAAATATTCTGCCTGATTGTTTGTTTTACCTCTCCAAACAAGAAAGTTCTTTTGCGACTTGACAAACCGGCTCATTACAGTTTCCACATTCACATGCGGTCGCACCTATTCAAGTTGACAGACGTTTGTAAGCACAAGCAGAACACCTAAGCTTTCATCAAAAACTTCCACTTCCAGTGATGTAAAATGTTTCCAGTGTCTAAGCGTTCGTTAATTATTTCTTTTACCGAGCGAGGTGGTGCAGTGGTTAGCACACTGGGCGACAGTTCAATCCCGCATCCGGCCATCCTGATTTACGTTTTCCGCGATTTCCCTAAATCACTTCAGGCAAATCCCGAGATGGTTACTCTGACAGGGCACGGCCGACTTCCTTCCCCATCCTTCCCTAATCCGATGAACCGATGACCTCGCTGTGTGTAACATTCCGGGCAGCTCCCCCCGTCGGAGGTTCGAGTCCTCCCTCGGGCATGGGTGTGTGTGTGTTGTCCTTAGCGTAAGTTAGTTAAAGTTACATTAAGTAGTTCGTAAGCTTAGGGACCGATGACTACAGCAGTTTGGTCCCATAAGACCTTACGACAAATTTCCAAATTTTACCTTGCTGTTTGGTCTCTTCCCCCCAAATCAACCTCAACCAATTGCCTCCTTCAAAGTCGGTGACGTTCCGTTTCTGTCCTACGGCAAGTACTCAGTATAAATGTTTTAGTCGTAGGGGTTTACAATGTAGGCCTGCAGCAATAGGATAATTCTTCCTTGCTTGTTTTCTTCCAGCCATTATCTCTTGTCTCACATTTATCAACAGTATAACGAGCCTTTTATTTTCTGTCGTTGATTTTCGCATTAACTAGGTCTCACGCAGCTGTTTTTAGAGAATATTTACAAAGAATATTTACAAGAGTTTGGGTTAAAATGTAGCAGATGAGAGTTTTAAAAGCACTCCCTCGATAATCTTCTGTGTTCTAGATTATGTTTCCTTTTGTTTCAACACACTAGTCTTTCGATTCGATGCAAACAACAGAATGATTCAAAGTGAATACCAGCATCGACAGGAACCCGATCAGTGAAGTGATTACATTGGCTGCAGCGCAAAGCAATAATTTCTTTCTTGTTAGTTGATGCACTGCAGAAAATCATTTTTAAACATTCAGTTGGGAAACTGGCAAATGCACCAATACGTTTGAGATGACGAAACATTAGTTGACATGATTTCACTGAAGCCGATTAGGTCAGTAGAATACAGAAGGACCAATGAGTCAGCAGTGGAAGGAAGAATGCGTCAGTCTCCTGAATCAGAATCCGCAAACGACGGAAAATGTACGGCATAATAATCTGAAGGCGATATATTTATTCCCCACTCGAATACGAGGCGTCGCTCAATCGCACAAAACGAGAATGAATTATCTCAGTATACGCTAAGTACTAGCTGTGTTGAATTTGCTTGCTAAGTTAAATCCTGCATGACCTGGTACGCAAAATCAAGTTCACGTATGCATGAAAATTCGTTTTCATTAACAAGTCTGAAACTACTGAGTCAGATTACATGTTATACTGACCCTCTCGCAGTTTCTAGTCTCACAGCACCGTGAGACATCCGGTGAAGAACTTAGAACGAAATAGCAGGCCCCTGGCCAGTTAAAGTTATGAGTCAGTCCATCGGGTGAGCTCAAATGACGTAACTAGGAAGGTACCGACTGCGGAAGGCAGGGTTTTGGTTCGAGTTCCGATATGGCATTTTGTTCTGGTAAAACATGAATTACTTTATTTGCTTGATTCTAAAACAAAATCTTAATGTAAATAAAATTTAAATGTATACAGTGTACGCTACGCCATTTCTTATAGTGAAGTTACCTATCTCCAAATTTTTAGCCCTGTTATATTTTGTTTTAGTTTATTACACGTTAGCAGAATACATAATTTGCTAATAATTTTCATCTCTACGCAGGTGTACGCCCGAGATTGATATATACTTATCTCATGTATTGTCTGCAATCAATTTCTGAAATGATTTTCCTCCGTGTATGTGAAAACGTTTGAAGCTTTTTAAATAAATCAAACATTATTAACATTGTTTAATAAGTCACAGCTGCAAAATACTAACGCGAATTCTTTACAGACGAATGGAAAAACTGATAGAAGCCGACCTCGGGGAAGATCAGTTTGGATTCCGTAGAAATGTTGGAACACGTGAGCAATACTGAGCCTACGACTTAGCTTAGAAGAAAGATTAAGAAAAGGCAAACCTACGTTTCTAGCTTTTGTAGACTTAGAGAAAGCTTTTGACAATGTTGACTGGAATACTCTCTTTCAAATTCTGAAGACGGCAGGGGTAAAATACAGGGAGCGAAAGGCTATTTACAATTTGTACAGAAAGCAGATGGCAGTTATAAGAGTCGAGGGGTATGAAAGGGAAGCAGTGGTTGGGAAGGGAGTGAGACAGAGTTGTAGCCTATCCCCAATGTTATTCAATCTGCGTATTGAGCAAGCAATAAAGGAAACAAAAGAAAAATTCCGAGTAGGAATTAAAATCCATGGAGAAGAAATAAAAACTTTGAGGAGGTTCGCCGATGACATTGTAATTCTGTCACAGACAGCAAAGGACTTGGAAAAGCAGTTGAACGGAATGGACAGTGTCTTGAAAGGAGGGTATAAGATGAGCATCAACAAAAGCAAAACTAGGCTAATGGAATGTAGTCTAATTAAGTCGGGTGATGCTGAGGGAATTAGATTAGGAAATGAGACACTTTAAGTAGTAAAGGAGTTTTGCTATTTGGGGAGCAAAATAACTGATGATGGTCGAAGTAGATAGGATATAAAATGTAAACTGGCAATGGCAAGGAAAGCGTTTCTGAAGAAGAAAAATTTGTTAACATCGAGTGAGATTTACGTGTCAGGAGGTCGTTTCGGAAAGTATTTGTATGGAGTGTAGCTATGTATGGAAGTGAAACGTGGACGATAAATAGTTTAGACAAGAAGAGAATAGAAGCTTTCGAAATGTGGTCCTACAGAAGAATGCTGAAGATTAGATGTGTAGATTACATAACTAATGAGGAGGTATTGAATAGAATTGGGGAGAAGAGGAGCTTGTGGCACAACTTGACTAGAAGAAGGGATCGGTTGGTAGGACATGTTCTGAGACATCGAGGGATCACCAATTTAGTATTGGAGGGCAGCGTGGAGGGTAAAAATCGTAGAGGGAGACCAAGAGATGAATACACTAAGCAGATTCAGATGGATGTAGGTTGCAGCAGGTACTGGGAGATGAAGAAGCTTGCACAGGATAGAGTAGCATGGAGAGCTGTATCAAACCAGTCTCAGGACTGAAGACCACAACAACAACAACATTAACATTGTACAGCTTTCGTCTTCATGTCAGTAGGTTGGCAGCCCTCTATCGATACATGTACTCGAATTGTAGCGTGTAATAGTATGGTAGTTTGTAACGTGGCTACGTCCCTGCGTCAAAAAAGGTGCTGAAATCGAGTTTGGAATTCGAAGAGTTCGTCCACACATGTAACAACCTCTCCTTCAGCATGACAATGCCAGACCACACACTAACGCTGCGGCATCTGGAGCGCCTTGGGCTCACTGGCATCGACCAACCCTTGTTAGAGTCCAGACTTTGCTCTATTTTCATCTGTTTCCCAAACTTAAGGAACGGCTACGAGGGCTTCAATTTTTATAGTGATGGAGGGGTGACAGCAGGGGTGAGGGTGTGATTCCGTTAACAAAATCAAACATATTATTGTGACTGTGTCAACAAACTGCTCCCTAGTTGGTACAAATGTGACTGTCGAAAGGGTGAGAAATAAATATGTAGACATGAGGAATACAGATGTAGAATGTTGACAACATTTATTTCATTTAAAAACCCTTAAGAATTTTCACATAAAAATTCGTAGACGTTGCTTTTTAGCACGCCCTCGTAAAATTCGACGGTTTCTGTAAGAGGGACTTAGATAAGATGAAGCTGTAGATGTTGTGATGAATTCGATATGTGTTTTATAGACGGACTTGACGTATATCATTGGTGACACCTGAACTGAAAGAGAATGCGCAAGTGTCATACAAACAGCTTGCGTTGTGTCTAAAGATAAATGTTATTACCTAATAGCTTTTTTAAGTTTCTTCTACAGTGCTTAATTGGGAATAGTTTTACCAGAGGCTGACCGAATGTTCATCTGGACAGCAAGATGGCGCAGTGTATTTCGTAGCAGGGGGGTTCAAATCCGCTTCGGCCCATTTGACTTCAGTTTCCCGTTATTTGCCTTATTCGCAGCAGGGGAATGTTGGGATGATTTCCGTGAAGACGCCGTGGTCATTTGTCTCCCCCCACCCCCCTTTTTTCCAACAGGGCCAGTGCTCGGACTTTCTGACCTTGCCTGCTTATAAATCACGCGGCAGATAATGAGAATCCAAAATCGACAACATTTTTTAGTCGAGATAATATTAAATTTTGCAGTAAGTTTACGCACTGAAATTGCATATTACATCTCGAAACTTCTTTTCATGATCGTGCACGAAGAAAGTAATAAGTACTTTTCTTCCTTTCATGATTGAATACGTAGAGAGTAGTAAATACCTTGCTAGCAAATATTTGATTACTTTCATAGTGCTGTTTATTGCAATCATTTTTTCTTTGGAAGGTACACTTTCCTAAACGTCGTATAATTTAAAACTTATCAATTGTACCCCAGTTTTCTATGATTATGAAAGCTTTGCCCACACGATGATTTGCAGATGCTCTTACTTACAATATCTGATCAAAAGCATCCGGACACCCCTGTGTAATGCGGAACTGACCACTACATGTCACGAGAGTATAGAAGTATAAAAGGAGGCGGGGAGAGTTGTGTTGTCAGTAGAGATGCAGATTGGGTCCGTCAGAAGAGCTCAGTGATTTCGAACATGGCCTAGTCACTGGATGCTACCTGAGTAACAAATCTTTCAGATACTTTCAACCCTTCTAAAGCTGCACAAGTCGAGTGTTGATGATGTGATTGTGAAGTTGAAACACTAAGAAATAACCACAGCTTTACCAGGACTAGACCGAACTCATGTACCGATGGACAGGGACCGTCAAGCACTGTGCAGGCTAGCTGTAAAAAATCGTATGGAATCAGCGGAAGAAATCACTCGTGACTTCCAAAGTGCTACGTGCTGTCCAGCTAACACGATAACCGTGCGCAGAAGTTACAAAGAATGGGCTGCAGTGGTCGAGCAGCTCTTCATAAGCCACACATTTCTGTAATCAATGGTATGCGACACTTGACACGGTGAAAGGGCAACGCAACTGGACAGAGATGATTGGAAAAAGAGGGATCTGGAGTGAGGAATCATACAATGCCTGCTGGCCATCCGAAGAATGACTTGGGTTTGGAAAACGCCTAGAAAACATTACCTGCGGTTATTTGTAGTATCAACAGTGAAGTACGAAGGAGGTGGTGTTACGGTGTGTTCGTGATCAGGGCGTTGTCCCCTATTTTGCGTAATAGAATGCTGTCTGTGGAAGGATATTAACATATTTCACAGCACTCTGTCGTGGTACAGAGAGGAACAGTTTGGAGACGATGGCTGTCGTAAACCAGCATTTGTGAGGCAGTGTTGTGTGGAAAGTAACCTTCGTATAGCAAATGGAACACCTTTGGGATGCGTTTGAACGCAGAATTAGCTTCAGATCCCAGCGTCCTACATCATTACCTTCTCTGGTTTCAGCTCTGAGGAAGAATGAACATATCATTCCTTCACAGACATTCAGATACCTCACTGAAAGTGTCACCAGCAGAGTTCAAGCCGTCATAAAGGTACAGGATGTCCAAATACTTTCGATCAGATAGGATAGTGTATGTATCGGTAATTTAATTTACACGTTTCCTTCTGACCCTACGTTTTCAACTTTATATAATATATTGCTATTTCCTGGTGGATAGTCGACGAGGCATTTTTCAGAATTTGTTCTGTGTAAGTAAAATTTGGTTTTGTTCCTCGATATTATACTTGTAGTTTCGGACCCAAAAATTTTAAGAACTACAATTTTTTGTTTTTATGTTTTGATGTAGGTACAGTTGTTAACCGAAACCCAACAGAATAACAATACTTGTATTTAAAGTAAACAACAGGTAGGTAGTCCATGGAAATCATTCCGCGAAAGATTAAGGACCAACATGATCACATTAAGATGAAGAGAATATGATCTTCACAAATAGTTACAGAATCTGGCAAATGGTAGAAAATTCCTCTAAAAGATAAGATGATTTTAATGGAAAAGCAGGACAAAAATTAAATAATAATTATTTTCACTGGAAATTCTTTGGGTGTAAAATAGTAGAGATCACAGACATCAGACGTTGGTATTTACCGAGAAGAACACGACTGTCATTAGCAAACTCTCGCAAAAGGCCAGAAACAAAAAATTAACAATGCTGTTGAAATGTATACTCATGGTCAGAAAAAAAACGGAACATCTTGATGACTAGAGGTAGTACCTTCATATTCACAGGACATGTACATTAGTATATTCTACAGACGTTATTAGCATTTGAAGGTCAAAATCGATATCGTGGTAAAATGTGCCTGCAGCTCTTGTTGTCGCTGTAAACCGAAGGTAATGGATCAGTGTGAATTGAGCAGACGTGCAGGGTACCTCGCAGACCTATGCGCGAACGGTCCGTCAAATCAGTGAGGGTGCATTATTGGCATAGGAAAATGTGATGCATTCATCCGGGAAACTGTTGTTCGTATGGTACGAAGTGTTTCGTTTGTGCAACGAGTGTATGCAGAATGGTTCACGAAAGGCCGTACAACACGACGAGGTCGGTCAGGTCGCACCACCCAGACCACTCCCCCAGAAGATCGACACCTCATCCGAATGGCATTGCACGATAGATCTGCGTCCTCCCCGGCTGTGGCGCAACAGTGGAACAATGTAACACGTCGTACACTATCAGGGTGACAGTCCGTCGCCGTCTATTACCGCATGGGTTACGTGCGTGTCGTCCACTTCTCCGCCTACCTTTGACGAATGTGCAGAAACATGGAACGACGTCACTGGGGTCAGGAATGGCATTAGATAGTGTCTTCTGACGAATCCAGGTTTTGTATGTTTGAAAACGATGGCCGCATTTTGATTCGCTGCAGACAGGCGGAGCTGCATCACAGTGACTTCACTCGCACAAGAAATACAGCACAAACTCACGGTCTTGAGGTGTGGGGTGCTACGAGGTACAACCACAAACCACGGTTCGTGCGTATCCAGTGCACTGTGACCAGTGTGATCTACGTGAATGACATCCTGCGACCCGTAGATACATCCTTTCTGCAAAACACCCCAGACACCATTTTTCCACAAGACAATGCTGGACCACATGTGCCTCCTTGGCACAGAATCACAGAATGTCAGTCTTTTGTCCTGGCCCGCCAGATCACTAGACTTGCTGCCAATCGAAAATGTGTGTGATGGTGAAACGACGGGTGCAGCGCTGTGACCCAATGCCAACCACCACAGATGAACTTTGGAACCAGGTGAATGCAGCGTGGATGGCTATACCATAGGACGCCATTCGTGCGTTCTATGCGTCGATGCCATCAGGCATGGTACAAGTTACCAGGGCCCATGGCGGACCCTGTGCCTACTAGACAACAGCACACATGCTGAATCGAGGTGACTGAAATGCTAATCATTTCTGCAGAACATACTAATATACACGTCCTATGAATATGAACGTCTTATCTCCAGTCGTTCAAGGTGTTATGCATTTCTTTCTGAATATGAGTGTAACTCACAATGTTATTACAAAACATTAAAGATGAAACGTCCCCTTAGGAAAATTTATACACGACTGTGCTTAACCTGACACACAATATTATTTAGCGCAACGCAATCTGACTATCAAAGATCCCTGCAAAAGAAGGGCCCTGAGTAACATTAAACTATACCTTTCACAAATAACTTACCTCACAAAAATCTTCATTACTCGAACTGCTGCAATACAGCGAGCGCCACTACTGCCAGCCAAATAAAAGATTCAGACTACTGAAGGCACTAACTACTGATAGGGATAGTTAGCAAATGAAAGATTTTAATAGAGAACAAACAATGTATTTACCTTAATATTCATAATTGACATCCAGTATTACAAATTATCAAAACTCCGCCATCTCCTTCCACACATCCACCACTGCTGGCGGCTCATCTCTAACTGTGCAACGCTACGCGCTGTCCACATCCAGTTGCCGCTGCCTAACACTACAATGGCAGACAACAATGCAAACTAGCCACAGACTGCACACAGCACAGCCAGTGATTTTCATATAGAGCGCTACATAACGTTGCCAATAAGAAAACATAAACAGCCTACTTACATAAAAAAAACATAAACAGCCTACTTACAAAGAAACTGTCCAAAACATGACAGTTTTAACCCACTTCAGGATTTCAAATGATCATAGGCTAATTGGAAACAAATCCACCAGGGTATCAGAAATTATGTGCATTTGTTTAAAAACAGGTGCCATTCCGGATAGTACTTGAGGATTATGCCGATATACAGCATATGAAAGGGCAGTTATTTAACAAAGCTACTTGAGCAAATCGCAAATGTCTCAGATTTCAACAAGATAAACAAATAAAAAATTCTCAAATGAAACGAATAAAATATTAAATAAAAGGCGGGATTTTCAAGCAAACGATAATAACAACGTTATTCAGTATCCTGAACTAAACGAAACTATTGAGCAATGTCTTCTAGAGGACGTGATAAGGCACCACAAAAAGCTGAGAACAGAAAAAGTACGAGTATCAGGAAGACAAAATTGAAACTTATTTTGGTTTGACAGAACAGATTTCTTTCGCAGTTAACGTGGCAGGTAACAACGCAGCTAATGAAAGAGAGAAGACTGTACTCACATTTGAAAATTAAATTAGACGCACGCACACACACACACACACACACACTACAAGGGGCGCCAAGTAAATAAACAACGTTACGATGAAATTCTTTACTGCCCTCATAAGATAAATATTAAGTCCGTGCCAGATCAGCGGTGGAGTGATTCACATTATGTAGCTAGCAGAAAACTGTTTGACGATTAGGAAACCAACTGATCTCGACGCGATTATGTATCGACTTTTCATAAGTGAAGTGGAAGTTCATTCTCTAACATATGACCACAATGAGAGGAAACGAAACTTTTGGTTGGACTGTAAGTGCCAGTTTTAAATGTAAAAAGTATGATATGAACTGTTTGGAATATTTGTCGTACGTAGAAACAAAATTGTGTTATTTCGGAAGGAAAAAAAGTCCACTCAATATCTTAAATATAAAAGGGTAAACGAGTTTGGAATATCATAAATATCATAATGCAGTAAGAAAAATTCATTTGTATTTAGAAAATGCTTGTTGCGAAAGAAGAACACACTAGCAACTTCTTATTTCTGTAAATGTTTGTATAGTTAATGCCGTGAATCAGAAACGCAGTTATGGGCTACTTCCTTCTAAAAGCAATCACATTACTGATGTAATTCCAGAAAAGCTAGTTGAGGTATGAAGAGATAAGAGGCACTCGGAGGTGATGAAGTGTCTGTAAGATTGATTAAAGCTGGAGGAATGCGCGTGAAAAAGAAACTCGCAAATTACTTCTAAAATTTCTGGATGGATAGAAAATTGCCTAAAACCGGAATAATTCTGTAATTTTTCTACTTCACAAGAATGGAGACAACAAGACACAAAATTATAGACTACTCTCTGAAATATACAGTATATTCACTGAAATTATTACCAAGATAATAGAAAAAAACCAAATGATTTTAATGAAGCAACAGAACAAGCCAACGTTAGAAGCAGATGTATCAGGACGGAGTAGTTGAAGAACCGAATTATGAGACTGTATCATCACTTTCTCAAGACTTCTAAAAATTGAGAATGATTTCAACAAACAACACTTGACAAATAGGACGTTTATTCAACATTGTGTGTACATACTGACGAACACATACGTCATGTGGTGCAGCTTCCAGTAGACTTGATTAGGAAAGTGGGAAAAACAGAACGAAGAGAGGAGTCTGGCAGGGTGAGTCCTTATTAACAAAACCGTTTTCAGCAGCTCTAAAGGTAGAACTCAGATCCCGAAACTGGAAGTAAGAAAAAGGAAACTGGAACATACCAGAACCACCTTCTTGTGTTGATGACATCGTACTACTTGACTTCAGCGCAGAAAAACTCCGACTAATTGAAGAACTTAACAGTACAAGTGTGCTTGTAGGCTTCAAAATCTGTTATAACAAGATAAAATAAAATATAATAAACACATCGAGAAAGAAATAGTACAAAGTAATACTGGAGTCTATGAGCATTTGCATCTGTGGGAGGAAAAAAGAATAAAAATGACCTGCAGTGCCGAACGAAAATTTCATGAAAATAAAAGTTTGCTCTCATTTTGGACTACCAGTTTTGAATTCCAGCACTGGGATATGACTTTTAATGCGAAAGCTGTTCAAAAACTGATGGTACCCCTTCGAGCAGTTGAGAGATGCACACTGAGCATTTCTCGGAGACACAGAAAAACAATCAAATGGCTAGAGTGGAATGGAATACATAATTACGACTAATGAAAATGAAACTGACGTGGCCTGGACGTGAGTGATAGATTAACCAAGGATGGAAAAAAATCGATACGACAACCTAATGGAAAGGGGATAGATGACTTACGAAAACATGCGGGATGATCATGGATGCGTGCAGTTATGAATGTCAAGTGGCCGATTATCATGATTAATTTACGGGCCTAACTATTCAGTTTAGTGTTATCAGAAATGTCATGGTAATAGCGGGGAGTAAGAAAACACGAAGATGTGGGCTAATTACACGAACTAAGCTGCACGTAAAACAAATTATAGGCTTAGTTTTATTAATATGATCTGGGAAACCGTAGTTTGTCTACTCTAGAAATTCTTACATTGTACGGCGTATACTAGAAATAGTGTTCAAAGGTGTCGGGAAAGTATGTACGGTCTTTAGAAAATAATCGCCCCACGCTAAGACCACTGCGTAGCAAGGGTGCCGCATTGTAAGGAAGAGTACACGCTCCAGGTTTACTACAGACGCAGTTCTACTGCGGTGCTGATAACAATTATACTACAGTGTGCAATTAAAATGGGGTACCAGTAAATCATTTATACTTCCTGCTACGTTGCATACGCACAGAAAGTAAAATTTCGTCATTTGCTATCCTCTCTGGTGTTGCAATTTTTTCTCGTGTGTATGATTTCGCGTCTAACATGAAAGAGTGACATGGGTGCTTATTGAAATCTATGAAACGTTCAGTCATGAAACACAGAGAACCATCTTGAAATCTGTAATTTTAGTGGTTTATTGGCGCAAGAAACATTTGTTTTTTAAAAAAGAGTTTCTTGCACAGCCGACAAATCCGCCTTGCCGCAAAACTGAGATCTTTAACTCAACATTTAACAGGATGGACAGCCAAACGCTAGTGATCTATAGGAAACTATTAGTATGCAGTATTATACTTGAAAATAAAATTAATTCGCATCACCCAATTTTGACGCAGTTCAATCAGTTTCCTTTGGTTGTAAGGGAAATTCAATAACTAGGTGTTCCCCTTTAAATATTCGAAATTGCGGCTTCCTTTCTCCACAATCAGCTCGCTTTGTATTTGACTTAAAAGAACTTCAATCTGCTTCTATCTGTCAGAACTCGAACATACCACTGTACCTTCACGAATAGATTTTTAAACAACATATTTAAGCTACAGACAAATTATATATTATTCCACTCGAGTTTGTTAATAGCACATCGTCAGAGACTATCAGATGCGGGTTGGCACTACGTATACTGCGTATCACCTGTAAGTGTTAATCTTGTCAGTGGCAAAACGTAGAGATAAAATCGTGCTAATGTGTGATATGTTGTTAAAATCAGGAGATAGAACCAATAGATCATGCTAGGTTCAAATTTCACTAAACCCATGCATCCTGTTGATAGGCAGTGTAGGAAAATAGTTCCTACGTCTAATTTTGCGCATCGACTGTACGATCGGCATCCGACAAAAAATTAGAAAA
Source organism: Schistocerca cancellata (assembly GCF_023864275.1). Taxonomy (NCBI): domain Eukaryota; kingdom Metazoa; phylum Arthropoda; class Insecta; order Orthoptera; family Acrididae; genus Schistocerca; species Schistocerca cancellata. Next base: position 468,878,211 of record NC_064627.1, on the reverse strand, counting down.
TGAAGAGTACAGGGTGGACAAAATATAATTGGTCCAGAAACGGTTTCACACACCTTAAGTTAGGCAACTCAACTCACACAACTCAACTCGTGTGGCGGGGCGGGGGGACGTAAATTGATTTGCCTACCTTAAAGTGCATGAAACAGTTTCAGGGCCAGTTTTACGAAAGTTATTTTTTAAAGTTCCGGTCTGTCGTGAAATTAAAACCACAGTGGAAGTCTGATGAACCGTTGTGGAGACGTGGTGTACAGCGTCTCTAATTTGCCCGTCGACCGCGGCACGGCGCGCTTTTCAGTTATGAGTGCGCAGTGGACACGTAAAGGTGCCTACAAACAATAAAGTCTCCTGTCAAGAGTGAAGTGCGTACTGTCGTTCGATTTATTCATGCTGAGGAGATCCCGTACGATATTTTGTGGGGAGGGGAGGGGGGCTAGACGTGGGGATAAGGAATATTTTCTATATTTTGGAAGATTGATGGCGACTTGTAAATAGCCATTAAAAGTTCCATTTCTAACCATGTTAGAAACCAGAGTAACGTCGACTTTTAAATTGTTTTCTTGAAAGAAAAACATTTGATTACACTATATTTTTTTTCCTTTCCTTGAGAGCTGGTGGTGGCTGTGGCATGGGGGGGGGGGGGGTCGTGGCGGTGGTGGTGGTGGGGGGGGGGGGAGGGTAGGGAGGGGGCGCGGTCCCTCTTGCCGCTGGCTATGGGCGCCCTTGGTCCCACATGACTTGTTGCAGCCCACATAACGTAACTGTCTTGCGTGACACCAAAGTGCACTTGCGAAAACTTCGAAGCAGGACACATACGTTTATGGGGCAGGCGGTCGGGGAAGGAAGTGAGTGTCAACCGATGATCTTGCTCAGTGAGTGGCAGGCGATTCGAGAAAATCATCATCAATGAAGGGCAATTCGGAACAAGCGAAGAGGAATGTTATCGTCAAGTATTGTCCCTCTTGATGACAATGCTCGGTCGTTCACTGCAGTTTCAACAAAGACGCTGCTACAGCGTTTTCTGCGTCACGTGCTTGATAACCCACCGTACAGCCCGGACTTTCCTACCTCCGATTTTCATTTCTATGCTCAAATGAACCGCTAGCCCTGAGGACAGCATTTTGCCACAGACAGCGAGCTGCAGAGCAGCGGAGAGGATTAGAGGAAAGCACAGGCGGCTGCCTTCTATGACGAGGGTACTGGAAGGTTGCTATCACCATACGACAAATGCCTAAGATGATGTGGCGACTGTGTAGACAAGGAGCTGTAAGGTGCAGCTAGATGTTACAAATAAAACATGTTTGATTTTTACTGTGATTTCCATTTCGCGCAACACATCAAACGGAGCAAAAAAAGAAAGAAGAAGAAGAAGAAGAAGAAGAAGAAGAAGAAGAGAGAGAGAGAGAGAGAGAGAGAGAGAGACCTCACATTTTTTTCAGGCTATACAACAAGGTCTTAGATGGAATAGTAATCTCCCTCAGTTTTCTTGAAGTGAGACAGAGAAGCCTAAATCGACCTAGCCAGAGAGGAAACGAACCTTTGTCTTCCGGAAGTAAACACACCGGGCAAAAAATTTGGCACCTGCAAGAAACAGCACACTAATACCGTGTAACGCCGTCTCTAGCCTTGGCCTCAATATGGCGACGAAGAGAGTCCAAAAATTTCATTAGGTATGGTTTATCCAGCCGATGTCACTCATTGTTGATTATTTCCTGTACAGTCCCGTAATTGCGGGATGTTGATTTGTTCGTTTCATCCACTGCTCCAAATAACACTTAGGTATTTTCTGCGGTATTAACGTCGAGTGATTCAGCGGGCCGGTCGAGGAGCGATGGGGTGCTAAGCCTGGTCCACATGTAACCTTTTCTCGTCAGTCTTGCACGATTATGCCAGTTTTGTCAAATAAAACGTTACATGTCGGAAGTTTGACAGTCTTCCATGAACTGAATGAAGTTTGACAAAGTCGCAAAAAACTGAAGGGCTCGATCTTTGAGTACATGCAAACCTGCCGACAAGTCTGTGTATGTAGACGCTCGTCAGTCTCACCGCTCACACTTACCTCTGCTCCCAATCTACTCTCTGAGACGCTAGAGGTTCCAGCTCTCATTTTAGTGTGCGTAGTGGCGAAAGAAAATGGTAGACTTGCTACGCTGGATTCATAAATTTTTCACGGGGTTCATATAAGTTTACCAAAGTCTTCCTTGCCCCTCGCAAGTATACTATAAGGATTACAGCAACCGAGGCTAGGAAAGCTAAGCGTATACCACATTGATTAATGAGTACAAAGAGGTCGATCGTGAAGCAACAAAGCAATTGGTCACCAGGAAGGTCGATCCATTTCGAACATTTTAAAGTAAAGAGCGCACGAAAATAAAATGAGATTTGAAACTGGAGCGGAAGAAATTATAAATCTTCGTTGTGGTACTTTGATTTACTTTCCTTCTTGAATGGTCAGACCAACCGTTATTTATTGCGTCCCTCACACAGACAATTAAAGATCCTCCTAACTCTTGCCAGTAGCTAAGAACCTGACAGCAGCCCTATGACACTGTCTTCTTTTTGAATTTCTGGCGTTACAAACGTTAACAGTTTACAGTGCGTTTCCGTGTCCACACGCAAATAATTGCGCCAGTCTCCTGGTTAGGGCCGTAGTACATGGAGAAAAGTCCCATGGAAGAATGTTTCTCTTCAACAAACAATCACGGCACCATCGTGAACGACGTCAACACTTTGTTTTCTCCGTCAGTTTAAGAGCACATAGTGCGACCGTCGTCGCTTCATTGCTCTTTCTCCATGACCTCTTCGGAACGACTGAGCAGAAGTTTGAATAGTGTAGCTGCGCGATTTGTGTTAGTCTTGTCCCTAGTTTCGCGTGATCATGCAAGACTGACGACCAGTGGGCCGTGCGCTGCTCGTGTTCATGCCGTTTCTTGCTTGACAGCTTCTCTTTAAGGAACCGTCGCCTCATTTCTTATTCGATTTACTGGCGTCACTAAGTTGGTAGCTTGCCTGCCCGTGAGTGGCTGCAGCAGAGCGTATCGATAAGAGCACTGTCGTGTTATCTTTGAAGCGACCGCTAGTATTTCCGGCTCGTCGTGTGTCGGGGGTTAAGTCTGGACGCATCGCCAGTAAGGTCCGGAGAGCCAGTACTCGCCGACCGCTTGCGACACACGTACACTGTCCGACGACCATTGGTTGGTCGAGCGGGCGGTCGTCTCGTGGGGCGGCGTGTTTGGTCTTATGACCGTTTCTGGGCCTCGTCAGTTGGTCATCTTGCCGGATGTGGCTCGGTTCCTTCCTTGTGCAGAGATGCCGGGTGGCCAATGGGCAAGTGTTAGCTCTGCACGGTTGGGTCCGAGCCAGTGTGTCAGGTTCGCCGTGTCTCCGAGTTCCGAACGGACATGGAGTTGGTCGGGCTGGAGCTGCAGTGAGGTGCGGGTAGTCAAGACTCGCCCGACTGTTGCTGACATACATGACTTGAGTGGGGACGACCGTGGTTGGTCGTTCGGTCGGTCGTCTCATCGGAGGACGTATATTTGGTCGCCGACCGCTTCGGGTTCTCTGTGTGTGCCGACTTGTCATTCGTCCTGGTTGTTCCACAGTGATTGGTTTTACGATTGTTCGAGTTCTTGTGCAAGTGTTTTAGTGGAACTGTGTCTAGCGTGTGTAATTTCGACTGAGCAGTTATGTCAAAGCTGTCTGCGTACTGGAGTAGGCAGTCGGTCGGTTGGGACAGTGCAGCGAGGAAGTCTACGTGGATAGGGCGTTAGCGTAGTGTTCCGGAGTGTGATTTTGCTCACCGTATTGATGCTGTCCGTACTGCGTGTAGTTCGACAGCCTTGGGTGTTGTTCATATTTTTGAGTGGTTACTGTGCCTTGGCTGTTTTAGACGCCAGTTTTGAAGACTTAGTGCTGCTGGTATCTTCGTCCTCGGCTGATATTTTCCGTTGTTGCACCGTTGGTCGGCGCAGCGAAATTGATTAGGTTGTTGGTCGGTCCTGGTCGGTCCTTCAGCCGTCCCTGGGTCGGGTTGCCATCTGATTGCTTAATCTTATTCTTGGCTGCCCATTTCAGCTAACCTTACGTTACAGTTACCTCCTCAGGCCTACCCTTGGAACACTTTCTGAGCACCATTGTTCTGTTCTTTTTAGGTTGTGATTTTTGTCTCAAGTACGGTGCGAGGCATTCAGCCACCTATTAATTTAGGTTGTTTTAATTTTAAAATAAGGCCCTCAGCCGCCTTAAGTTAAAACTTTGAAGATTCTTGTTTGAACTAACTTTTTTTAAAAGAAAAAAGGGGAATTTGGTCTATTGCACATCCTTGTTATCCAGGCCTTAAGCCGAGAGTTGTTCTATGTTTAGTGTGTGGCCGAGCTTTTATATCAAATATTTTTAAGATAAGGCCTTCAGCCATCTTAAATTAAAATTTAAAAGTTCACTTGTTTAAAACCTTTTTAAATTTTCTTCTCTATTGAAAATTCTTATTATCCAGGCCTTAAGCATCAGTTCTTCTGTGTCCAGTGTGTGGCCTTCAGCCGAGTATTTGCGTAAGATTTTCTTTTTTAAGTAAGGCCTTTAGCCGCGTGTATTCCTTAAAGCAATTGTAATGTGTTCGGGCTTTCAGCCGTATTGCTTTGAATCCTTTTACGGGCATGTGTTATTAAATGTTTTTAAGAAAATAAAGTTTGTGTGTTTTGTGCAACTGACAGTAACTGATTTTGTCCCCTTTCCACAAGTATAACCTGATCCGCTCTGTCCTGCGTTACCAGTTTTCAACGAGGCTTTAGTCTAACCAGGAATTGTGAACATGGCTGTTGTCATCTCGGGAGGACCGAATATCCGCAGCATAAAAATGTAGCAGTAAAGGTAACAGTTGGTCACCCAGAGTGTTGAAATAAACGTCCCGACCGTTATTCATGGTAACCTGAATGACTAGGCTCAAGTGTTAGTACAAAAAACACCCTGGGAACATCACTGAACCATCAGTAGCCCTGAACTGTACGCAACTGAGAAGAATGCGGGCGGCAAGCATGCGGCTGTAGTTCTGGACGTCACGTGACCTGCGGCTGAATAATATGCGCCTTTCTAAAAATATCAAGAATGTAAAGTCTAACAATGAAACATGTCACGGTAAGGCTAACAATGAAGCCGTCCGGTATCGCAATATTTCTTAGATGGGCAGTACAACGACCACTGACAGCCTCAGGGCAGCAGGGAGAGAGGGAAACGACTGTGTTCCCGCTCCCTGCACCACCCCTCTTCTGAGCTGCGTAGCGTACTTGTACTCACTGTGAACCGTTGGTGCAGTCGGCGCTTGTATCATCCGGAAAAAAGCCGTGAAAAGTCGGACCACAAAACACGCCTCCACTGACACCAAGCAGCTCCTGTATTGAAAATTTTTAATGAAAAATGCGGGTAACATGTAAACGTTAAATTTTAAACTTAAGCTAGGTGACAGGTTTCGATCGGATACGATCACCTTCAGAGTGTTTATCGGCGCTAGACTGTGGGCTGCTGTTCGCCACACTATCACCAGCCATTATCATGGAGTTACAATGGTGAGAGATGATCGTATGACAGTTGAAACTGGTCACCTAACTAATAAATTTAAAATTTATGCAACTAACTTGCCATCATAGACTGTTTTTATTAAGAAAATTATTTTAATTTGCAGGAAGAGTTTTAGCAGGAACAGTGCTCCAAAAGATGCTTAGTTTCTGTGTTGTTTTACATATTGAAGACGTCCAGTTCTGTGAGGGATGTCAGTGGCAATGGTCGTATAAACATGAGGTGTAGAAAGGGGAAGGGAAGGGAAAGGATGGATAGTTGCACAGGGCTTTTTAGTAACACAGCGACGAAAGCTGAAATTTTGTACTGGACTCGGCCCCGGATTTACAGCTTTTCATGAACGGTTGCCTAAGCGCTTCGGCCGTCCGGACGCGGGTCTCTGACTTAATGTAAATTTTCATCTCATCGCACGCTGTAATGCAGAGTTCGTCGTCCAATAAAATCTCTACTCGCCAATTCTGATTCCAATAGATCTTCGGACGATATTTGTGCATCCGCAATGAAACAAACGTCGAGGATCCATTACCCTTTTTCCAGGAATGCACATATGTGAGTGGAGTCTGTCCTGTCGGATATATACAATAAAGCAGAAACCACCCAGAATATGGTTTACCAAAGTCAATGGTCTTTCGCGAGGTGTCCAGCTTCAAATGTCCACTGCATAAGTTTTCCTTCTCAATGTTGGTTGCATCTGCATTCAGTGACACTATCTATTCCTGTCAGAACATTGACAAGGGGTGACACTCACCTCCAGTCCTTGTCGGTTTGGGTATTTTTACGACCACTGTTCTTACGCCGTGTTACCTAGCTACGAGTGGTATGCCATTCCTTGTTAAAAACATTCAACAGCCATGTTCGCATAAATATTTCTTTATTTAAAACAACCGGTTTCGACAGCCTCTGCTGTTATCTTCAGGTCTTACAAAATCTTGTTGTTATGAAACACGTTCATTTTACATTGGACTTCACGCCTAGTTGTCATGTGAATAAAACGCACGAGGCCAGCCGCAACGAAAGTGTTAAAGCCTTCATCTGGTCGGCGACCTGAACCCTGGACCCTTAGGTTACAAGCCTAATGCTCTACCGTCTGAGCTATCCGCTGATGCTCGAATATCATGGTAGAGCTGCATCGTGTGCGAATGATTCGCGTGTTATATTTGCTGGCTTAGGGCTCTAATGACGACGTCGCAGACTTCAATTTGTCGTGAGATCCAACGTAAAATGAACATCTTTCTTAACAAAACGTTTTTTAAGATCTGAAGATGACAGTAAAGCCTGTTGAAACTGGCTGTTTTGAATAAACAAACATTTACGTGAGCTCGGCTGGTGAATGTTTTTAGTAAGTAAAAGAGATAGCTCGTTCGGTCGCCTCAAAATCAGAAAATTCAACCATTTCTTGTAGAAACGTTGGACAGTCTGCGTTTATAAACCACCGAATCGAGTCACTTCAGTCACAGTGTGGTCGGCTATTGTCATGTCCAAACACTATAGCTCCTTCCTGCCATATTCTCAGATCTCAACGCCCACCCTTGTTACGGTACTGCGCTGTTTGCACACGTAGAACTGGCATGTGTTCAGAACCTCACTGCTGTGAGTTAACGTCTACTATGGAGGGTCTTATGACAGCCTAGTATCAGTTGTACTCCAACTACAGCAACTCAAAATGAGTGGCGTGCTCTTTTAGGAGGATGAATACTATTCTGTCTGCTGAGCTTATGTTTTCATTTGAGTGAAACCGAATGCCTGGTTATATTACGTACGATGGGACAAAAAGAGTAGAACAGCACCTTTGAAAAGGAAGCGAAGAGTCTTTTTCATTTTAGTCAAAGTAACAGTTGAAAAAATAAAAGAGCTATACCGATATTGAAAGAGTAAGCAGATCTGTCGTCAAACGAAGTGAGTCATTGGAGAGGTAGAAACGGGGTACCCAGTTGTATATTGTAATGGATAACCCGCAGAAAGCGACGTGATTATGCCGGAATGCGCTCTGCGTTCGGTGTGTGGAAGCAACAGTGTAACGAGTCTGGCTGTGCCGGGCGGCGAAGAACCGCGGCGGCCGCCCTCCGGCCCACGCGACCAGCCCGCCGCGCCGCTGACAGCCGCCGTAAATCAGCCCGTCTAATGAAGATTGGTGGCGCCGCACGGGCCGCTCCTAAATAACGCGCTGGCCTTTTTGGAGGGTATGCCACGGACGCGGACGCTGACAGTGGGCGGGGCGTGCCAGCTGCGCCGCCGCCCTATTGGCTGGGGAGGCCCCGCCCATTCCTCTTCCGCGCGCGCGGTCATTACTTCCCCCTCCCCCGGCGCTGCGCCGGCCGGCAGCTGACCGCACTAAAACACGCCCGTGCGTGGAGCGCGCCGCGCGCCACAGAATATATCTGGCGCCGTCAAGATGGCGCCGCCGCCGCTGACAGCTGGCCGCTTTTTTCCTGCTTCCGCGGGAGGGTGCGCGCCTCGCGAGCAGCCTTATCGCCGGCACCGCTGTCTGTTTCCCGCAGAGATACGGCACCGAGATAAGCCTGACAAATCTCCAGAGCTTCGCCTGTTCCAGTATTGTCTCCCTCAAAAAAGCAGTATATGGTCTTGCATAGTTTCTGCCTTCTTTTTCCTAAATTGTTGATACGATAGTAGAGTTTTGGATAGTCGCTTCTCGGATAGTTTGCTTCTAATCATAATCCCTCTCCCGTAGAACTAAACCGGCTGAGCGATAAGAAGACAGTTTATGTGACAGTGCAGATTACGACTAGCGTTGTTCAGCTCCGTAATCTTAACGCCAACTGACAATCCGTATGTAGAACCACTGTAGATATACTTTAAAACAGTCGTACCGAATATTCCTCCATTTGAAATATTCCCCGTATCTACTTATGGTCATGAGCATGTCTTTTTTTGTCAATCGTGCTCAGTTTTCAGTTAACTCATGCTCTAAAGGTAAGGATATTGCTCGAAAGGTAAGGATATTGTTCGAGCGTGGGGGACCAATATCAGATAGGACTCTCAGGGGATACTGAATGTATACAGAGAAGGGAACCACGGATGGTCAAATGTTGTTTGACCCGTGGGAAAGCGTCACGGAGGTGCTGGAAACTTCATCTGGACGACCGCTTGAGGACAGACGCAAGCTATCCCACGAAAGCCGACTTAAAAAGTTTGAAGCCGCGCGCGGTAGCCATGCGGTCTAGGGCGTGTTGTCACGGTTCACGCGGCTCCCCGTCGCAGGTTCGAGTCCCCCCTCGGGCATGGGAGTGTGTGTTGCCCTTAGCGTACGTTAGTTTAAGTTAGTTTAATTAGTGTGTAAGCCTAGGGACAGACGACCTCAGCAGTTTGGTCCCATACAACCTTACCACAAATTTCCAAAACGTCTGAAGAATGAGCATTAACGGAGGAATCTAGAAATGAACTACAACACTGTACTTAGCGGTCCTGGATGGTCCACGAACACAAAATTAGACTATAGCTGCAGCACGCACAGGTGAATTTAGGCAATCAGTCCTCGTGCACACCATACGTGAATGCAACGAGAAGCCCTAATGTATCGTACAATGGGAAGCACATTCTGCCATTGACTCCTCAGCGGTCTTCGGAATGTACATACAGATGTAAAATGACAAGGAGGTGGCCAGGTACCATTCTGCCTTTTTCGGATTTACGTGTCCGTGTTACACCCTGAGAATCACAAGAAGCAGTCGCTGACGAGCTTCCAACTCACAAAATGGTCTTCGAGATACATGGTGAACTCGTTTTACATATTTTGTCACTGTTGTTTGGCCTCACCCGTGTAATGAGGGGTACATGTTTCAGCAATGGTGACTCAGAACGTCCTGTGGATTCTGCCGCAACATTGTCATCGCCAAAGCGCTCCTGTCCATCCATTTTGCTGCCAAGAGTCAATCACGGAAGAGAGCACATATAGCACTTATAAGAGTTTCACACTAGCAGCGTAGGGTTCTCCTGGAAGACTTCTACGATATTTTGTTCCATGTATCTGGTAATTCACAATGAGTAATCAGGAAATAAACAGTCTTTTACAACACTGCAGTGACGATGCAAGTTTATTTTTGTTTTCATCTCCTCAGATACCACAGCATTTAAACGACTGACGTTTTCCGCCCTCTTTGGGGCGCTCGTAAGTTAGCATATTCTGGAGAAGAGCAGTTTCAATTCTCATACGACCAACCACATTTCTTTTCTCCTTCCTTCGTTTTCCTAATTGAGTAAAATCAATTATGGTGTGGTTCCTTTAACCCTTCGGTGGGCGTGCCTGCGGCAGCTGGCGCAAAATGTAGTTTTCTGTTAGTATCACAGATAGCGTTACAGTTGCGTCCACGACCAGATACATATTTGTTGTTCTCAACGAATGTCAGCACTACCTACATTCGCGCTATTCATGCTTTCAGCAGTTTGGTTGCTATTGTCGTTTGAAACGTGAGTGTTGCGTTTGCAGTGTGTTTGCCGCTACGCTCCTTATGTTGTAAGTATTCTCTATACTTGTGTTTTTCTTTCGCCTCAAGGCAATCTTTCTTTTATATTAGTATATAATGAATATTCGAATCGAATCAGAGTTCCCAAACGCAATTCTCATTACTTTCTACAGTCTTGGATATTGATTTGCTACAATATATTACTTTTACAAAGAGATGTGTTTCATTAGTTCTCATAAAATCGTGGAAATTGCCAAAATGAAGGCATTTGACAGGCACCGTCTAACTGTACGTCCTGAAGACTATGAGAAAGTACTGCGAGAACTGTCAGAAGAATAATTACAATAACTGTCAGATTCTTGCGAATCTGAGTCGGAAGAGGAAGTTATTGAAGAAGAAAACCATAGCAGTGACTCCGAACAATCAACATAGGAAACAGATGACCACCTGGTTGAAAAGGGGAGACAACAAGCAGAGGATTACCGATTTTACGTAGGAAAAGATAAAGAAAGTATTTGTATAAGTGAACCGCTTCCTTCTTCTCCTAAAACCAAGGCCAAGAACATCCTAAAAGTTTTGCCAGGTCCAAAAGCAAGTGCTGAAATTACGGAAAAGAAATTGATGCATTTTACCTACTTATTACTGATCGGATGGTTATTTTTCATTAGATTAAAAATGTAAAACTAACTGCGGTGCAGAAGCCGCAACGCGCCCACTCATGGAGGTATGAAAGGCACGCCCACCGAAGGGTTAAAAACGACACTGCCAATTTCTTCTGCCTTCTTCCCCCAACGCAACCTTGTGCTTCATCTCTAATGTTCTCGTCATCGATGAGATATTAAGCCTTAATTTCTTTGTAACACCCCACCCGTCACTTATCTGGTTTTGGCGCGTGTTCGCCCCAGGTAATTGACTAACGGATCAACAGAGTGTGCAAAACTGCCGCAATGAAAGTAATAAGGCCCTGTGACTCCTGATTGAACTGAGGTGGCAGTGTTGACATTAATTGATTCAGAATTGATCCCTTTTAATTAAAAAGGGGTGCACATTGATGTTATATTCAGCTATTGAACACCAGATGCAAATGTTGAACATAAAATTAATTAAGAAAGTGACTTGGGATTTCAACTACTTGATTGAAAACAGATGCAGTCGATTAGTACAGATTTATTTTAACTCACGACCTTCAATCATCACATTACATGACTCTCCTAACAGGCAGTTGTAATAAATTGCATTTGCGTGGAGTAAAGCACGATAAATCAAAAATAATTCCTATCGACTGACCCAGGTGTAATGCAAAGTGCGAGAAGAATTCTACAATACACAGCTGATGAAACCCTCATGGAAACTTTGCCGACGTGATCCAACAAATTAATCAGTGGCCGGAGCGGGCGCAATATCACAGAGTTCAGCGTGGCGGAGCGGCGTTGTTGTGTGGACGTCGGCCGACCTCGTGGTGCTGCAAGGCTGTGCTCGTCTATTCACTCCTAGCTATCTTGCTCAGTACATAGCTGAACCAAAACTTTCTATCTCCAAGCTCAATCGTTCCCTTTGCTAAGTCCTAAACTGCAGAGATGCTCACTCTTTCTCAGGCAAGCTGAGTAAAGAACGCCACGTCCGCACTCTAGGCAAGCTGGGAACGAAAGACCTCTACTGAGACTTCTGCCAGTCCGCTCTTCGCCTCGGTTTCCCCTCCAGCAAAATCACTTACGCCAATTGCAGCGCAAGTTGCGTTAATTATGCGTTGCTTCCCAGCACCGACCAATGCCTGCTCTGGAAAGTGAACAAATTCCCACAAAATTTCCCTTCCTCTCAACTTCTTCTATTTAGCTCCCCCCAGGCCACCCATCAAGGTTAGTGTCTGCACAAACACCAAGTTTTCCGGAATTCTGACTCCCAGGAGAGTACTTCAAATTCCTTGGTCCTACGTTCCCATCGGAGGCCGGCGTATTTCATGCTGTCGTTCTTCACCTGATTTACTTCAGGCTCTGCGGACCGTGAATTCAGCGTGAAGTTTCTATAGTCACAAACACGCATATTTTGACCTCTGTTGACCGCTCCACTGTAGCTTACGTGGCTTTGTCGCATGTTTCATAGAAAACGGGACGATGGACATTTATCAACAGGCGTACAAATTCTCCGTCTGTTTCCCGGTACACCAGCATGGAGTCGGGCTCAACAACCCACTCACTGTCACTCATCTTAAGGCGGCTGGAGGCCGCACACCGTTACTGCTTTCTCAGAGCTTGAGCCGCCTTAAGCTGCCTATTGTCGCTTTCCTTAGCTGCTCCCCCGGCCGGCCACGGTCAAATACTTCCCTGGGGTAAACTAGCGTCCAATAAAGCGACTCGTTTCCATAAAGTTTTCATGTCGTGTGAATTAGCTTAAAACCATCACCCGACATTAATTATTCCACTACCTCCATACTATACCCTCTACAAGATGCATTGTGCCTTGTCAGTCATTTTGTTCAGCCTTACTGTTCGCTCAAGTGAGTTTGGTGATCTTTAATGACTTCATGTAAGGGACATAGTTCTTGCCATCTTACAGCTTGTCCTTCTTCTACGATATTAATTAAAGTCGCTGTTCCATACAAAATGACGTTCATCTACTCATTACTGAAGAGTTTAGTGCAAAACTGATCATCGTCAAGAACGTCTTACATCAATCAGCATACACTATTTTCCTCCTGTATACCGAAAAAACATTGGTGATTTTAGGAGAAGAATAAACTGCAATGGAAACCTGTGCCTAAAACGTTATCCATGAGGGCAACAGAGCATCGTATTCATAGGCCTTTCTACGCAGAGTTAGCTCCATCTTCTCCAATGGCGATCGTGGCATGCAGTTCCGATCACTAAACAAGATAAAGCATTGTGAAACTTCCTACCTGTGGACCGTCAGTGTACAAAGTGACGTTCGCTGCCGAAGGGGTGGCCTAGTGGCGGACACCGGCGCCTATAACTTCGACGCTCGTTAGATGACGTTTGGAGACACAGATTACTGTCCTTCATTTGTTTCTCCTGACATTCTCTACAGCCCCTCGAAGTCTGTCGCAACATATCTGAGATACCCTGTGTAATGAGTCACGTGCTGACAAGAAATGTTATGGGCAAGTGACACTTACAAGAGAAATAAAACAACAACGCTAGATATTAGGGAGTTACGGAACACTGTTTTGGTCTTGACTAAAACGAAATAAATAGTGATATGCAAAACATATATATATATAAATAGAACACACAAGAAAGATATAAAACATAGGCGAAAAACAGAAAAGAAAAAAAGAAATGAAAACTAGGTAAATGGGCCACTCAGTATGCGAATTAAGGTAATCGAGTTAACTCACTCTTCAAAGCCGGCCGCGGTGGACGAGCGGTTCTAGGCGCTTCAGACAGGAACCGCGCGACTGCTATGGTCGCCGGTTCGAATCCTGCCTCGGGCATGAATGTGTGTGATGTCCTTAGGTTACTTAGGTTTAAGTAGTTCTAAGTCTAGGGGACTGATGACCTTAGATGTTAAGTCCCATAGTGCTCAGAGCCATTTGAACCATTGTTCTTTACACTCTTCAAGTGAAGGGAAACATGTAATACACGAACAAATTGATTTTCCATTTATGTATCAAAACATTGCATCTGGTGTAGAAAATCTAACTTAATACCACATATTTCTATGTGGAGTAATCAACAACGCCCTTATAATAAACTTTTAAAATCTCAGTAGCTGAAGATGACAGAACAGAAATCAGCAACGAGACGCAATGCACCAAAAATGGTACTGTAATTACGAAGCAAGACATCAAGAATAAATATTGTTACAGATAAGCAGTATCAAATACTTACGTTTGCAGGAAAGAAAGTAACGATAATGGGATTCACAAACGATAAAAAGGGAGAAAAATAAACAATAAATGAAGAGGTCGATTACTCAGCTGCAGCAAGTAACACTAAAACATGCAGAAAGTATCTAATTTCGTAATCTAACTATTTAAAGAAACTGAACAATTTGTTACGGAAGCAAAGTAAATAAAGACATCAAAAGGACTTGAAGAATCAATTACAGCTGAGAGTTTATACAGATAAAGATTTTTTGACCTAGGAAACATGAATCCTCATTTAATACCAAAACAAAATATCGTCACAGGCGGCACCGAATTGGGAAAATAACATTTGATGGACTACATACAATTGCAAGCCGTACATTATGTAACAAAGTGAACAGAATGCAAGATCTGTGGAATAGAATAATTGCGATCTCTGTTACATGTTTCAGTAGCCGGTAATTGACAATGAGTAATCAGAAAATAAAGTCCTGTACAGCACTGTGGTGTCCATGCAAATTTTTTTTGTTTTTATCTCCTCAGATACCACAGCATTTAAACGACTGACGTTATCCGCCCTCTTTTGAGCCTTCATGGGTTAGCATATTCTGGAGAAAAGTCGTTTAAATTCTCATCCGACCTTCCAGATTTCTTTTCTTATCTAACTTAAAGTTAGATAAGGCTGAAGTGAAAAGGAATGTGTTCGGGACAAAATTATGAAAGTGAAGAAAAAATTCCGAGCTTGCCAGTGAATGAATTTCATAGTTAAAAGTCCACTTATATTTTGTGGTATATCTATTTTAGGCCAATAAAGTGTCCATTGTTTTCCCGGTAGATAGGTTCCACTGTGTGATTGTGGAAGTCTAGAAAAATACCAACCTACAGTTGCCATAACATCTTCAATGAACTCTATAAGTTTTCCGCCACTTCTAATTTCTCTAGAAGACGCAAAATTAGATGAACATGATGAATCTGCCAATAAATTATATTTAAGATTCGTCTGTTTTTCTCATTGTCATATTAACTTTATGGTCAAATGCATTTTCTTCGTGGAAGATTAGATCTTTCATTTGAAATCCAGGGCTGTTCTACATCTATATCTACATCAATACACCGCAAGCCTCCTGACGGTGTGTGACAGAGGGTACTTCTGGTGCCACTATCTGAGACCTGTTCCATTCGCGAATGGCGCGTGGGAGGAATGATTGTCGGGAAGCCTCTGTTTGAGCTACAGTTTCTCGCGTTTCTTCGTCGTGGCCATTTAGCGAAATGTATGTGGGAAGAAGTTGGCCGATTCTTTCCGGAACGTACTATCTAGGAATTTCAATAGCAAGCCATTCTGCGATGCACAACGCCACTCTTCTAGCGTCTGCCACTGGTGTTTGTTGAGCATCTCTGTAACGCTCTCTCGGGTACAAAACGATCTGGTGACGAAACTCATTACTCATCATTGCATCTACCCTATCTCTTGACAGACGCTGTGGGGGAGCGGTTCTAGGCGCTTCAGTTTGGAACCGCGCTGCTGCTACGGTCGCAGGTTAAAATCCTGCCTCGGGCATGGATGTGCGTGATGTCCTTAGGTTAGTTAGCTTTAGGTAATTCCAAGTCTAGGGGATTGATGACCTCAGATGTTAAGTCCCATAGTGCTTAGAGCCATTTGAACCATCCCTATCTCTTCTATCAGTCCTCCCTGGTAAGGGTCCCAGAGTGATGCGCCATTCTCAAGAATCGGTCGACCAAGCTCCTTGTAAGCCGCTTCATTTCTTACTGTTTGTTTTCTGTGGTTATTCCACTTTAAGGTCACCCCACATAGATATTTCACGGTGTTTAGCGTTTCCAGCAATTAGTCATCAATACTGTAGTTGTTCAGTAGTGGAATTCTTCTCCTATGTGTGCGCAATATGTTTTAGCTCTAATTACTCGTTTTTTTCTCGTCGAGGTCGTTTAGCGAGATGTATATGGGAGAAAATAATATGTTGTCCGGCTCTTCCCGGAATGTGCTACCTCCTTTATTTTCGTTCAGGATCAGCTGCCAAAGCCTGCACTATTTATGAATCTCCTTTTGCAAATCGCTACTGTCTTCTGGCGTTGCTACCTTCTTGTAGACAACCGCATCATCTACGAATATCCTTACGGATGTACCGACATTTACTACTAGATCGTTTATATATGCTCTAAGCAGTAACGCTCCTCTCACATTTCCTTGTGTACTCCTGAAATTACCTATACATCTGTGTTTCCACGGCTGTTTCCTTCATTCAGTTGCTTTAAAAGACTTTCGTAGTATTCGCCCTTTGCAAGGTAAGTATTAAGAAAATTATTTTGTATTACATAAGATACTGCTCCCACGCTGTCCCTCAGAAGAAATCGATATTGCATTCTTTATCCAAGGTAACGGGACTGCACCTTCTGCTTCTTTTGCTTACGTTTATTGCATTTCATTATAGCAAGTTATGACAATGAATTTTATGAACAAAGCACGTTTAGATGATGTATTTTTATTTTCTATAACCACTTTCGGTAGGATGAGACCATTTTGAATATAAAACTATGGCTGAAATGGTAACTATCAGGAGCATTAGCTGGTTGTATAGAAAAAGTAAGTTAGACAGCGCTTGGTTCATACAATTATAAAATCTCTAACTTCTTCAGAATACATAACGCAACCTTTCTGTACTAGTGGTTTACTTATCAAAAACAGTAACTATCAGAAGACATGATACTACTTCTCAGTGTATATTAGTTGTCTTCCCGGTATTATTTTCAGTTTGGAATGATACCGAGCGAGGTGGCGCAGTGGTTAGCACACTGGACTCGCATTCGGGAGGACGACGGTTCAATCCCGTCTCCGGCCATCCTGATTTAGGTTTTCCGTGATTTCCCTAAATCGCTTCAGGCAAATGCCGGGATGGTTCCTTTGAAAGGGCACGGCCGATTTCCTTCCCCATCCTTCCCTCACCCGAGCTTGCGCTCCGTCTCTAATGACCTCGTTGTCGACGGGACGTTAAACACTCATCTCCTCCTCAGTTTGGAATGATAGTTGGTATAAAGTTCAAGTTCATATGTAATGTGATTATCTAGTAGGCACGAGATCGCTAGAAAAAGATACTGAATAAATTCTAGTCGCACTATCTTTTGTAGACACATCGTGCATTACATCGAAGTACGTCGGCGACGCAAATTGTATTTTCTCCTGAGCTGAATCTGCGAATGAAATAGAAAAAAATAACAAAGGCTGAATGAAGTACGATCCAGCATGCATTACGAGATGGTTTATGGAGAATGAACGTAGGGGGTGCATGCGGATGTGGGTGGGCGTACTGTAGGTTCCCAGTGATTTCTGCAGCTCTTTCTGACCTGGTGTTGTTCCAGTTTTCAGTGTCCACCCATAGTTCAGCATTTGGTTTTTGTATCTGAGTTTCTGTCCTGTCGCCATACATACTTTAAGAGTGAGGAAGAACTCATCTAAACGACATCTCGTATCACTGTCGTGATCCCGTAGCATGTGGATGCCAAGACTTACGATGGCCTAAAGTACTGTAGAAAGTAAACCTTGCGACTGTAAATAACGTGAGCTCAAATCAGTACGCATGGACAAAACTAGAATCATCGAAAATGACAGCGCACACTATCAAACGGACACATCAACATAGAAAGCAAGGTGAACTGTTATACTTAGTACACGTAATATACACTGATAAGCCAAACCACTGCCCACGGCGACGTTGGATGCCGATTGGTGGGGTTGGGAGCCCGTGACGCGGAAACGAAAGTTTGTAAGCGGAGCAGACACGGACGGGGGATTAACTTAGCGAAGATATGGGCTGCAAATAGAGAAATCCATTGAGATAAGCGACTTTGACAAAGGGCAGACTATTATTACGCCGAGCTTGTGAACGAATATCTCGAAAACAGGGAAGCCGGTCAAATGATCAAATGTCGCGAGCATATACGGAAAGCGGTAGGAGGACAGTGAAATTACCAGTAGAGGCTAAAGGGTTGAACGTCCACGATTCTTCACAGAACGTGGGGTTCGGAGGCTTGTCTGCTCTGTGAAGTAGGAGAGATGGTGAATTTTGCCATCTCTGCCGGAAGAGCACAATGCTGGTGCACGCACAAGTGTTTGGAGCACACCGTTCACCGTACATTGTTGAACTTGGAGTCCGCCTGCCTAGCTGGGTGGTAAAATGCTCGCCTCCATTGTAAGCGGGCCAGGGTTCGATTCCAAAAATATCGGGTTGCAGATTTTCTCCGCTCGAGGACTGGCTGTTGTGTTGTTCTCATCATGTTCTCATCATAATTTCATCCTCATCACCGGCGCTTGAGTCGCCCAATGTGACGTCGAGTGAAATAACAATTGCACTTTGCGGCCGAACTTCCCCGAATAGGGGCCTCCGGCCAACGATGCCATACGCTCTTTTCCATTTTTCTGTTGAACGTGAAGCTCCGTAGCAGACCACCTCTCCGAATTCACATGTTGACCCGACAACATCGTCAGTTACGATTGCGGTGCGCATGGGACTATTGGAATTCGACCGTCGATTAATGGAAACATGTCGGCTCTTCGGCTGAATCACATTTTTGCTACACTGGGTCGCTGGTCGTCTCCAAAAACGCTGTCATCGGGATGAACGGTGACCCGAAACATGCAGCGCGACACGGACACAGACTGCTGGGAGCAGCAATGGCAGACATTCACCTGCGCTTGCATGGGACCTATGATAGTAATCGAAGACACGCTGGTAGCTGCGAACCACGGTTGTTGTCTTCTCCGACCGCGATGTCGCCTTTCAGCCGTATAACTGTTCGTGTCTCGGAGTCAGAACCGAGGTATAGTGGTTTGATGAGCATTATAGTGAATTCACGTTATTGTTTCGGCACCTGAATTCGCTTAATGTAAATGCTGTGGAACCCATCTGCGCCATGACCGCGTACGCAAATCAGCGGTCAGTTATTTACGCGAATTACGCGATGTGTGCGTATACATCTAATTCCACATACCTCCACAAACCTACCAACAAACTGTCGGAGTACTGATACGCAGCATCAGTGGCGTATTTCGTTCCAAAGACGGACAAACATGCTTTTAAGCAAGTGGTCATAACGTTTTGGCTCGTCACTGTATTCATAGTTGCGGATGTGGACAACAGTCAGCTGTATAATGGAATGACGCCAGTGAAAATTTGTGCCCGACTGGGACTCGAATCCAGATTTCCTGGTTATCGCGAGCGGTTGCCTTACCATTAGGCTATTCGAGCACAACTCGAAGCCAGGCCCAAACTTCCATATGTCGTTAGCCATGTGTGTAAAATGTGCACTTGCGCATTCATCATGTATATTCCCTTACAGGGGACATTTAATTGAAAGTTGGCGAATAAATACGATACTGCAATGCCTGTGTTGTAGTTACGATGCAATACATTGCATCGTTATTTTGAACAACACAGGCATTGCAGTATCGTATGTTATACGTTTAGATAGGTGTACAGAGGCTTGAATGACAAGATACGAACAGCGATCGAGCCACCAGGACACGTATTTTTTTCCTGTAGAAGGCCAACGGACACCCTGTGCGAGGTTTTTGCCGCAGCCTCTGAAGTCGCGACAACCGCTTGCGGAGTTCTGGGAGTGTCCCACGCAGGACCCGGCTGCTTCTATGTATGCTAACCTGACGTCACGTCACCGTCTGTCTCCTAAACAGAGGCCACGTCGTGTGCTTCGTTTTACCTTCGTTGCTGCAGTTCGTCTGTGGTTTCATTTCGTCGTCGATGTTCGTTTTGTTGATATTTCGATATTGCTACTTTCACTGTGAGTGCCATGTTGACGAGTAATCAAAACAAAATGCATTATAAGTATACGGAATGCAGTTCCGGGTTTAAAATGCGAACAAAGGTTTATGCTGTTGTGAAAAACTTTCATGAATTAAATAAAAATTAAAACTTCCAGCGTTTTTTTCACTTTTGTAAACGAATTGTGATCGACAAACGTTTTATCCCACTGTGTACTTCCATTCAGATAATTGAATTATCACCCTATAACTGAATTATGTGCGAGGGGTGTTCAGTAAGTAATGCAAACACATTTTGTTTCTCGGCCAGCTTCTGTTTAATATATGCGGAATTTTTTGAGGGACATCGTGGAAGATTCCTGATTCAGCCCCTGTAGTTTCATAGAGTTCCATTAGGCTGCGATGTTATACGTAGGCTTCAAAATGACGTCCGTAATGGTGGTGCATTCCAAGCAGAGAGCTGTCATTCAGTTTGCTTCGGCGGAAAACCAGATCTGTTTACGAAATTTCAGTCTCCAACTTTCTCTTCCGAATGCGAAAATATTTTGTTGAGCCCAACCTACATAGGTAGGAATGATCATCAAAATAAAATAAGAGAAATCAGAGCTCGAACAGAAAGGTTTAGGTGTTCGTTTTTCCCGCGCGCTGTGCGGGAGTGGAATGGTAGAGAGATAGTATGATTGTGGTTCGATGAACTCTCTGCCAAGCACTTAAATATGAATTGCAGAGTAATCATGTAGATGTAGATGTTGATGCAGATATTAATAGACGCCTGCAGAAAGTTTACAGATACCTGGCAGTGAACAAAAGCTCGGTGAGTCTTTGGGCGAGACGTCTGTCATCTTTCGCGTGACGGCCGGCCATGCGCAGCATGTAACCCCTGCAGTGTTAGAACGTGCGGATACTCTCATCCGAGGTCATCGACGGACCACAATCAAACACCTCGCTGCGCCATTGGATGTCTCTGTCGATAGTGCTGACACGCTCGTCCTCCAGTTGGGGTACTCAAAGGTGTGTGATCACTGGGTTCCTCGCCGCCTAACAGAAGACCATAAAGAGCTACGAAAGAACATCTGTCGGAAATAGCTGGTGCGTTAAGAGGCTTAGCTTGACAATTTGTTGCTTAATATCGTCACAGGCGATGAAGCATGGACTCATCACTTCGTACCGGAGAAAACAGCAACCCGTGGAATGCCGCAACACTACCTTTCCTTACAAAGGAACCTCCCCATCGCACCCCCCTCAGATTTACTTATAAGTTGGCACGGTGGATAGGCCTTGAAAAACTGAACACAGATCAATCGAGAAAACAGGAAGAAGTTGTGTGGAACTATGAAAAAAATAAGAAAAATATACAAACTGAGTAGTCCGTGCGCAAGATAGGCAACATCAAGGGTAATTTGAGTTCAGCAACGCTGTGGTCCCGTGGATAGCGTGAACAGCTGCGGAACGAGAGGTCCTTGGTTCAAGTCTTCCCTCGAGTGAAAAGTTTGATCTTTTATTTTCAGTTTATGTGACAAACTCGTATGTTTTCAACAATTTTTTGGGAGTGATTGTCACATCCACAAGAAATCCTAAATCGGGCAAGGTAGAAGAATCTTTTTACCCATTCGCCAAGTGTACAAGTTAGGTGGATCGACAACATATTCCTGCCATGTGACGCACGTGTCGTCACCAGTGTCGTATTGAATATATCGGACGTGTTTTCCTGTGGAGGAATCGGTTGACCTATGGCCTTGCGATCAAATGTTTTCGGTTCCCATTGGAGAGGCACGTCCTTTCGTATACTAATCGCACGGTTTTGCAGTGCGGTCGCAAAACACAGACACTAAACTTATTACAGTGAACAGAGACGTCAATGAACGAACGGACAGATCATAACTTTGCGAAAATAAAGAAAGTAAACTTTTCACTCGAAGAAAGGCTTGAACCAAGGACCTCTCGTGCCGCAGCTGCTCACGCTAACCACGGGACCACGACGCTCCTGAGCTCGTGCTGTCCTTGATGTTGCCTATGTTGAACATGGACTACTCAGTTTGTATATTTTGCTTATTTTTTTCATAGTTCCACATAACTTCTTCCTGTTTTCTCGATTGATCTGTGTTCAGTTTTTCAAGGCCTATCCACTGTGCCAACTTATAACTAAATCTGAGGGAGGTGCGATGGGGAGGTTCCCTTGTTAGAAGAAAATGTTTCCAGCCGCACCCTCTGCCGGTAAAGCCGCGGCGACGGCTTCTGGGCATCTTAAGGGGACACTGATGTCCTCCCTCATAGTACATGGTCTACTCTGAAGTGAATTTACTACCAT
Organism: Schistocerca cancellata; assembly: GCF_023864275.1. Lineage (NCBI taxonomy): Eukaryota > Metazoa > Arthropoda > Insecta > Orthoptera > Acrididae > Schistocerca > Schistocerca cancellata. Next base: position 468,856,306 of record NC_064627.1, on the reverse strand, counting down.
CAAGAAACCGGAGAATGACTTCAGCGTGTTCTTCGCCTCACAAATGCAAGTGAACTTCTCCTTCTTCATGAAAACGCAGAGTGTCACAGAAGTCTGCGCACCCGAGAGGAGCTCACACAACTTCGTAGGACTGTTTATCCCCGTCCACCCTACGGCTCGGATCTCGCACCTTCCGTCTGTTTGGCCCAATGGAGGATGCACTCCGCGATAAGCAGTGCGTGGATGATGGGGCCGGCGGTTGTGCCCTAGCGGTTCTAGGCGCTACAGTCTGGAACCGCGCGACTGCTACGGTCGCAGGTTCGAATCCTGTCTCGGGCGTGGATGTGTGTGGTGTCCTTAGGTTAGTTAGGTTTGAGTGGTTCTAAGTTATAGGCGACTGATGACCTCTGATGTTAAGTCTCATAGTGCTCAGAGCCATTTGACAAATTTTTTGGGTGATGGGGAGGTTATTGATGCGGCAAGACATTGGCTCCGATTTCGACCAGTAGAGTGGCACCATGACCGTATACAGGAGCTCCCAGTAAAGTGGCGTAAGGCTGTCGCATTGAACGGAGATATGTTGAAAAATAAAGTTTCGTAGTCAGAATTTCTAAAATCATTGGGGGAATTGGCAACAAAACGACTATTCACGTTGGTGTGTACAATGAACCATGAACCATTGACCTTGCCGTTGGTGGGGAGGCTTGCGTGCCTCAGCGATACAGATGGCCGTACCGTAGGTGCAACCACAACGGAGGGGTATCTGATGAGAGGCCAGACAAACGTGTGGTTCCTGAAGAGGGGCAGCAGCCTTTTCAGTAGTTGCAGGGGCAACAGTCTGGATGATGGATTGATCTGGCCTTGTAACACTAACCAAAACGGCCTTGCTGTGCTGGTACTGCGAACGGCTGAAAGCAAGGGGAAACTACAGCCGTAATTTTTCCCGAGGACATGCTGCTCTACTGTATGATTAAATGATGATGGCGTCCTCTTGGGTAAAATATTCCGGAGGTAAAATAGTCCCCCATTCGGATCTCCGGGCGGGGACTACTCAAGAGGACGTCATTATCAGGAGAAAGAAAACTGGTGTTCTACGGATCGGAGCGTGGAATGTCATATCCCTTAATCGGGCAGGTAGTTTAGAAAATTTAAAAAGGGAAATGGATAGGTTAAAGTTAGATATAGTGGGAATTAGTGAAGTTCGGTGGCAGGAGGAACAAGACTTTTGGTCAGGAGATTACAGGGTTATAAATACCAAATCAAATAGGGGTAATGCAGGAGTAGGTTTAATAATGAATAAAAAAATAGGAGTGCGGGTTAGCTACTACAAACAGCATAGTGAACGCATTATTGTGGCCAAGATAGACACAAAGCCCATGCCTACTACAGTAGTACAAGTTTATATGCCAACTACCTCTGCAGATGATGAAGAAATAGAAGAAATGTATGACGAGATAAAAGAAATTATTCAGGTAGTGAAGGGAGACGAAAATTTAATAGTCATGGGTGACTGGAATTCGTCAGTAGGAAAAGGGAGAGAAGGAAACATAGTAGGTGAATATGGATGGGGGGGAAGGAATGAAAGAGGAAGCCGCCTGGTAGAATTTTGCACAGAACATAACTTAATCATAGCCAACACTTGGTTCAAGAATCATAAAAGGAGGTTGTATACCTGGAAGAATCCTGGAGATACTAAAAGGTATCAGATAGATTATATAATGGTAAGATAGAGATTTAGGAACCAGGTTTTAAATTGTAAGACATTTCCTGGGGCAGATGTGGATTCTGACCACAATCTATTGGTTATGAACTGCAGATTGAAACTGAAGAAACTGCAAAAAGGTGGGAATTTAAGGAGATGGGACCTGGATAAACTGAAAGAACCAGAGGTTGTAGAGAGTTTCAGGGAGAGCATAAGGGAACAATTGACAGGAATGTGGGAAAGATATACAGTAGAAGAAGAATGGGTAGCTCTGAGGGATGAAGTAGTGAAGGCAGCAGAGGATCAATTAGGTAAAAAGGCGAGGGCTAATAGAAATCCTTGGGTAACAGAAGAAATATTGAATTTAATTGATGAAAGGAGAAAATATAAAAATGCAGTAAATGAAGCAGGCAAAAAGGAATACAAACGTCTCAAAAATGATATCGACAGGAAGTGCAAAATGGCTAAGCAGGGATGGCTAGAGGACAAATGTAAGGATGTAGAGGCTTGTTTCACTAGGGGTAAGATAGATACTGCCTACAGGAAAATTAAAGAGACGTTTGGAGAGAAGAGAACCACTTGTATGAATATCAAGAGCTCAGATGGAAACCCAGTTCTAAGCAAAGAAGGGAAGGCAGAAAGGTGGAAGGAGTATATAGAGGGTTTATACAAGGGCGATGTACTTGAGGACAATATTATGGAAATGGAAGAGGATGTAGATGAAGACGAAATGGGAGATAAGATACTGCGTGAAGAGTTTGACAGAGCACTGAAAGACCTGAGTCGAAACAAGGCCCCGGGAGTAGACAACATTCCATTAGAACTACTGACAGCCTTGGGACAGCCACCCCTGACAAAACTCTACCATCTGGTGAGCAAGATGTATGAGACAGGCGAAATACCCTCAGACTTCAAGAAGAATATAATAATTCCAATCCCAAAGAAAGCAGGTGTTGACAGATGTGAAAATTACCGAACTATCAGTTTAATAAGTCACAGCTGCAAAATACTAACGCGAATTCTTTACAGACGAATGGAAAAACTGGTAGAAGCCGACCTCTGGGAAGATCAGTTTGGATTCCGTAGAAATGTTGGAACACGTGAGGCAATACTGACCTTACGACTTATCTTAGAAGAAAGATTAAGAAAAGGCAAACCTACGTTTCTAGCATTTGTAGACTTAGAGAAATCTTTTGACAATATTAACTGGAATACCCTCTTTCAAATTCTAAAGGTGGCAGGGGTAAAATACAGGGAGCGAAAGGCTATTTACAGTTTGTACAGAAACCAGATGGCAGTTATAAGAGTCGAGGGGCATGAAAGGGAAGCAGTGGTTGGGAAAGGTGTAAGACAGTGTTGTAGCCTCTCCCCGATGTTATTCAATCTGTATATTGAGCAAGCAGTAAAGGAAACAAAAGAAAAATTCGGAGTAGGTATTAAAATTCATGGAGAAGAAGTAAAAACTTTGAGGTTCGCCGATGACATTGTAATTATGTCAGAGACAGCAAAGGACTTGGAAGAGCAGTTGAACGGAATGGACAGTGTCTTGAAAGGAGGATATAAGATGAACATCAACAAAAGCAAAACGAGGATAATGGAATGTAGTCGAATTAAGTCGGGTGATGCTGAGGGAATTAGATTAGGAAATGAGACACTTAAAGTAGTAAAGGAGTTTTGCTATTTAGGGAGTAAAATAACCGATGATGGTCGAAGTAGAGAGGATATAAAATGTAGACTGGCAATGGCAAGGAAAGCGTTTCTTAAGAAGAGGAATTTGTTAACATCGAGTATAGATTTAAGTGTCAGGAAGTCGTTTCTGAAAGTATTTGTATGGAGTGTAGCCATGTATGGAAGAGAAACATGGACGATAACTAGTTTGGACAAGAAGAGAATAGAAGCTTTCGAAATGTGGTGCTACAGAAGAATGCTGAAGATAAGGTGGGTAGATCACGTAACTAATGAGGAGGTATTGAATAGGATTGGGGAGAAGAGAAGTTTGTGGCACAACTTGACTAGAAGAAGGGATCGGTTGGTAGGACATGTTTTGAGGCATCAAGGGATCACAAATTTAGCATTGGAGGGCAGTGTGGAGGGTAAAAATCGTAGAGGGAGACCAAGAGATGAATACACTAAGCAGATTCAGAAGGATGTAGGTTGCAGTAGATACTGGGAGATGAAGAAGCTTGCACAGGATAGAGTAGCATGGAGAGCTGCATCAAACCAGTCTCAGGACTGAAGACCACAACAACAACAACAGTCAGAATTTCTAAAATCATTGGGGGAATTGGCAACAAAACGACTATTCACGTTGGTGTGTACAATATATGAGTCTGGCGATGTACCATCTGACTTTCGGAAAAGCATCATAAACACAATTCCGAAGACGGCAAGAGCTGACAAGTGCGAGAATTATCGCACAATCAGCTTAACAGCTCATGCATCGAAGCTGCTTACAAGAATAATATACAGAAGAATGGAAAAGAAAATTGAGAATGCGCTAGGTGACTATCAGTTTGGCTTTAGGAAAAGCAAAGGGACGAGAGAGGCAATTATGACGTTACGGCTAATAATGGAAGCAAGGCTAAAGAAAAATCAAGACACTTTCATAGGATTTGTCGACCTGGAAAAAGCGTTCGACAATATAAAATGGTGCAAGCTGTACGAGATTCTGAAAAAAGTAGGGGTAAGCTATAGGGAGAGACGGGTCATATACAATATGTACAACAACCAAGAGGGAATAATAAGAGTGGACGATCAAGAACGAAGTGCTCGTATTAAGAAGGGTGTAAGACAAGGCTGTAGCCTTTCGCCCCTACTCTTCAATCTGTACATCGAGGAAGCAACGATGGAAATAAAAGAAAGGTTCAGGAGTGGAATTAAAATACAAGGTGAAAGGATATCAATGACACGATTCGCTGATGACATTGCTATCCTGAGTGAAAGTGAAGAAGAATTAAATGATCTGCTGAACGGAATGAACAGTCTAATGAGTACGCGGTATGGTTTGAGAGTAAATCGGAGAAAGACGAAGGTAATGAGAAGTAGTAGAAATGAGAACAGCGAGAAACTTAACATCAGGATTTATGGTCGCGAAGTCAATGAAGTTAAAGAATTCTGCTACCTTGGCAATAAAATAACCAATGACGGACGGAGCAAGGAGGACATCAAAAGCAGACTCGCTATGGCAAAAAAGGCATTTCTGGCCAAGAGAAGTTTACTAATATCAAATACCGGCCTTAATTTGAGGAAGAAATTTCTGAGGATGTACGTCTGGAGTACAGCATTGTATGGTAGTGAAACATGGACTGTGGGAAAACCGGAACAGAAGAGAATCGAAGCATTTGAGATGTGGTGCTATAGACGAATGTTGAAAATTAGGTGGACTGATAAGGTAAGGAATGAGGAGGTTCTAAGCAGAATCGGAGAGGAAAGGAATATGTGGCAAACACTGATAAGGAGAAAGGACAGGATGATAGGACATCTGCTAAGACATAAGGGAATGACTTCCATGGTACTAGAGGGAGCTGTAGAGAGCAAAAACTGTAGAGGAAGACAGAGTGGAACACGTCAAGCAAATAATTGAGGACGTAGGTTGCAAGTGCTACTCTGAGATGAAGAGGTTAGCACAGGAAAGGAATTCGGGGCGGGCCGCATCAAACCAGTCAGTAGACTGATGACCAAAAAAAAAAGTGAAAAGAATGATAAGGTGTATCGGAATCCTGAATAAAACCAACCTGATTGTCACCGCCGCCGTGCTGGTTGACAGCTGCGACACGGCGCGGCGAAGGCGCGATGCAGCGCCGCGGAGAGCTCCAGCGTACATGTGGACACTGCTTGGACAAACACGAAACTGAAGATATGGCCGAAGATCGTGAACTTACGGTTGCAATGTAATACATAGCCACAGTATGTCATTATTTCTTCTGGACGCTTCATTTCTTTTCAACAACAATAATTTTGTATTTTTAATATGTAATCCTGTTATTACGAGGACACTTGCTTAGCTAAAGATTAATAGTGAGATCAACGTTTTATAGTGGTATAAACTGTATATAACGGCAAATTGTAAACTTGGCTAAAAATATTTACAATTTTGCTTTTGGTGTTTTCTGCAGTGGGGACTACTTTGTTATACAACTTCTTAGTTTCATATCTTACACAGTTTTAGGTATATTTTACATTGTGACTTTCTTGAAAGGTAAAACAAAAGAGGAAAAAATAAGCTCTGTACATAGGGGACACTCTTATCACTGCCAATAACATATGTTTAAAGCTGAACATTGACCTTTTCTTTTAGTCTTTGACATAACTACTTGGAAAGCAAGTGTGACGACTGTGTGCCAACAAAAAAATGTTCAAATGTGTGTGAAATCTTATGGGACTTAACTGCTAAGGTCATCAGTCCCTAAGCTTACATACTACTTAACCTAAATTATCCTAAGGATAAACACACACACACACACACACACACACACACACACACACACACACACACACACACACCCGTGCCCGAGGGAGGACTCGAACCTCCGTCGGGACCAGCCGCACAGTCCATGACTACAGTGCCAAAGACCGCTCGGCTAATCCCGCGCCGCTGTGTACCAACAGTGAGAGGTTCTCTATACATTTTAAGGTCCGTTGTATACCATACGTTTTCTATCAAAGTGAACAATGTTTTTGTAAATTGCTCTTTCACTTTTGTTCTAAGTATGTATGATAAGATGGCCTGGAGGAGGTACTGTCTACCGAAGCCAGTAACCAGTCGGAAACTTAAATAAATTGCGAGTATATACTAAAACATATAGTTTTTCAGTATTGCATTGGTCGTTGTTTCACCGACAATTTGTCGGGAATATGTATTGTGTATTACTTTTGTAAAGTGGAAATGTGGAAGCTCAGCATTTGCCTCGTTGGATGTGGGAATCTGCCTAAAAGGCGCGTTATGATTGTTCCTATACCAGACCAATACTCTTAAATTCCATGCTTTAATCTGATCCTGGTGTCGATCTCCCCGCTGTCCCACACTACTCGGCTTTTTGTGTTGTACTGTGTGAGCAGGCTGCAGTAAGACTTATGCAGAAGCCGAAAGAGTTTCATTAAGATTACTGTGGGGCCTGCAGAAAAGGCGCAGCCTGGAAGCGCCAAGATTCTCCGTGCAGGTGGCAAGTCACAGCATGCACGTTAGATGTCTTGACGTCTCCTCATTTGTCACGCGCCATAGAGAATCGATTCTTATAACGAGTTCACGTCCACCAGTTTAGAACGTTGACGCTGGGGAAACCTACTTGTCTACTGACAACGAAGATTTCGGAGTACGACGGGTAGTCATAAAGTTTTAATTATCAACTCAAAACACAAAAGTTACGAAAATAATTTTTATTTGTTTGCAGATACATGTCTGCAGTCCTGGTACAAGTAGAAAGGTCCACGTCACATTTCCTTCGCACGCCGCTAGAGCATACAAAACCAAATGGCAGTACCCATTAGTAGAGCGCGTAAGAGAGTAGTCACTAAGTTTTCATTATCACCTCGAAACAATGAAGTTAGGTAATTAATTTTTTGTTTGACTGAGGTGATAATTAAATCTTAATGACTGCATTCGTACGCAGTCTAACAATGGGCTCCGCCATTTGGATTGGATCGTCTAACGGTGAGTTACCGAACTCTGACGGAACTAACTTTATTTTATCGAGGTGAGCAGTTAAAAATTTAGGACTAACCTTCGAAATTTTGCAAAATCCTGACGAACAAGTTGATCGTGCATTGGCAGCCCTGAGCGACATATTCAGAGAGTAACAATGTGGCAGGAGATGCTCCCCCTCTTTAGAGCTGACGTAAAAGTTATGTAGAAAGTGGCAATAGTGAGAAGCTTTGTATTTGAAAGCCAGAGAAAATGATCCGTTTAACATGATGCAGGCAGCTGATTGTGGAAAATACTCGTATATCTCCAGTGCCCTATATGACGCGCAGCTGCACGCATTTGAGCACCACCTTTGTAATACGTGCTCGGGTAACGTACAGCTGCTTGGATCCCACGTGACGTACTGATAAATGTACCACATGTTGCATTCACGGCAGCTGAGGTCTAAATTCTCGTAATGGGTGGTATTTTAGTTCCAATAAATCTCTCCTGGGTGTGCGACCGCGTCATCTGCGATAAAGCTACCAATGTTTCAGCTCCTACTGCATCGCAGTTGAAGACTGCTTGCAGCGGCAGTCGGAGCGTAAGTACACTCCTGGAAATTGAAATAAGAACACCGTGAATTCATTGTCCCAGGAAGGGGAAACTTTATTGACACATTCCTGGGGTCAGATACATCACATGATCACACTGACAGAACCACAGGCACATACACACAGGCAACAGAGCATGCACAATGTCGGCACTAGTACAGTGTATATCCACCTTTCGCAGCAATGCAGGCTGCTATTCTCCCATGGAGACGATCGTAGAGATGCTGGATGTAGTCCTGTGGAACGGCTTGCCATGCCATTTCCACCTGGCGCCTCAGTTGGACCAGCGTTCGTGCTGGACGTGCAGACCGCGTGAGACGACGCTTCATCCAGTCCCAAACATGCTCAATGGGGGATAGATCCGGAGATCTTGCTGGCCAGGGTAGTTGACTTACACCTTCTAGAGCACGTTGGGTGGCACGGGATACATGTGGACGTGCATTGTCCTGTTGGAACAGGAAGTTCCGTTGCCGGTCTAGGAATGGTAGAACGATGGGTTCGATGACGGTTTGGATGTACCGTGCACTATTCAGTGTCCCCTCGACGATGACCAGTGGTATACGGCCAGTGTAGGAGACCGCTCCCCACACCATGATGCCGGGTGTTGGCCCTGTGTGCCTCGGTCGTATGCAGTCCTGATTGTGGCGCTCACCTGCACGGCGCCAAACACGCATACGACCATCATTGGCACCAAGGCGGAAGCGACTCTCATCGCTGAAGACGACACGTCTCCATTCGTCCCTCCATTCACGCCTGTCGCGACACCACTGGAGGCGGGCTGCACGATGTTGGGGCGTGAGCGGAAGACGGCGTAACGGTGTGCGGGACCGTAGCCCAGCTTCATGGAGACGGTTGCGAATGGTCCTCGCCGATACCCCAGGAGCAACAGTGTCCCTAATTTGCTGGGAATTGGCGGTGCGGTCCCCTACGGCACTGCGTAGGATCCTACGGTCTTGGCGTGCATCCGTGCGTCGCTGCGGTCCGGTCCCAGGTCGACGGGCACGTGCACCTTCCGCCGACCACTGGCGACAACGTCGATGTACTGTGGAGACCTCACGCCCCACGTGTTGAGCAATTCGGCGGTACGTCCACCCGGCCTCCCGCATGCCCACTATACGCCCTCGCTCAAAGTCCGTCAACTGCACATACGGTTCACGTCCACGCTGTCGCGGCATGCTACCAGTGTTAAAGACTGCGATGGAGCTCCGTATGCCACGGAAAACTGGCTGACACTGACGGCGGCGGTGCACAAATGCTACGCAGCTAGCGCCATTTTACGGCCAACACCGCGGTTCCTGGTGTGTCCGCTGTGCCGTGCGTGTGATCATTGCTTGTACAGCCCTCTCGCAGTGTCCGGAGCAAGTATGGTGGGTCTGACACACCGGTGTGAATGTGTTCTTTTTTCCATTTCCAGGAGTGTAGTTTTATCGCATCACGACGAGGTGACGCATCCAGAAGAATTTTACTGAAATAGACTTATTTTTCTTGTACCTTTGCCCCGCATCAGTGCAGAGTCGGCATGGCTGCAAACGGATATGGCACGGTAAATTTAAATGATAACCAGAATCCCTTCCTGTCGCCACCCTGAACACCTGTGGAACGGAATGTGTGTACCCCAACTGACTGCGTGTGGTGCTCTTCATGTGAAGGCGGACGAAAATTTTCTAAATGTTTTAGAATAGTGTAACTGAGGCGTGACTTTGGCAACAGCTTCGTATCCAACTAATTTGATGTGGGCAAAAGGTCCAAAAGCCATCTGCAGCCTGGCCGGCACACCTACTCTCGTCCTTAATCCACCAGGTGGATTCGATTCGAGGCCGGTGCACCTTCCCTTCCAGGAAATTTTGGAAATTTGTGGTACGGTCTTGTGGGACCAAACTGCTGAGGTCATCGGTCCCTAACCTTACGCACTACTTAATCTAACTTAAACTAACTTACGGTAAGGACAACACACACACACACCCAAACCCGAGGGAGGACTCAAACCTCCGACGGCAGGAGCCGCGCGTACCATGACAAAGCGCCACAGACCGCGTGGCTACCCCGCGCGGCTCCCCTCCAGGGGGCGGTGCCTTAACACGCACAGCTACCCGGACCGGTTTTTATTAAAACTGACTCCCACCATAAAGGCCTGCGAACTGTGCACTGACTAAATATGGCTCTGTTTTGTAGGAACAATGTACCTATTTATCATATCTTTCCGTGTTTCTGTTTTGTTGTATTATGTATTGTTATATTAACTTCCATCCATATAATTTCATGTTAATAGAAGTCTTTCCATATAAGAAACCGAGTAGAAATGCATTTTGACTGTAGGTCCGTTAGAATACTCTATCTTCCACCTAGTGTACAATAACGTACATCGTCGCGACGGCGACTGTTGAGTATTAGTGCATTAATGTCACGGGACAAGCAGCACGCAGAAAGTGTTGCGGACGCTTTGCATTGGACGTCACGTCAAAGCCACATAACCACACGTAAATCTCCACTACAATTTTAATCGTCAACGGAATGAAACCGAATGGTACGTTAGTGTCCCGTCTCGTAATGGTTCTATGCACGAAAGTCTAAGTGTTGCATTGACTGGACGGACGCGTCTCGTAATCAACTGATAATGATATCTCGTTCTCTGACGTTATCTGTGATTAAGTTATAAATGTTAATCTTCATTTTATTGTTTTCTTTTGTTGTTAGAAATTGTGATGCTTACCCGAGGAGTTAACATATTTCCAACTATTGCGTTTCCGCGAAAGACCGTAATCTCTGAAGTTAATAATTTTCTTTAGTAATTACTCTATTTGGACAAACAGAAGACAGCACAGAACCTAAACAAGACTAATGCTATTGAAAACTTTTTTGTGAATATTGACTAAAAAATGGAAAATTCGTCGGAACGATCGGGGAAATGTAGTTTGCAACAGCAAAGCGAAAGACTATTTCCGCATGAATGTAGACTGAAACTCAGTGTGAATTTTTAGTTACTAATCGAGTCCAAAAACTTGCTTTCCGCCGGTGGTAGGTTGACGTTTCTTGTGGTTGGCGTTAGTGGTCTAACTGCGGCATCTCACTCACTCGTTCATTACCCAACGTCCGTCTGGTAGAGAGGCAATAACATAACAACAAAAGACGGTCTGCGTTGTCTCTTTCATCAGGTCCAATGCAGCTACAACTGTGCGACGTGATTTTCACACTGCACTCCCACAACTCAAGATATTCTACGACGGTACAAGCAGTTTCTTGACACGCGGTGTTTATAAAGTAAAGGGGGGTGGGGGGTCGGAGGGGGAGGGGAATCCACAGTTCGCCTCAATGTGCTCGTTCAAGACGTAGAGCGTGTACATTTTTGAGGTAGTCCACTGAAGCATGATGTGCTATCCCTGCAGTGTTAGCCACTCTTCATGTATCTGTGTGACGTGTTTTGCGGCGATGTTTGCATTTCACGCTATAAAGGATTCAGTCGCTACAAGCTCTTTAGGACTGTGATACAGAAAGCCGGCCGGTGTGGCCGTGCGGTTCTAAGCGCTTCAGTTTGGAACCGCGTGACCGCTACGGTCGCAGGTTCGAATCCTGCCAAGGGCATGGATGTGTGTGATGTCCTTGGGTTAGTTAGGTTTAAGTAGTTCTAAGTTCTAGGGGACTGATGACCTCAGTAGTGAAGTCCCATAGTGCTCAGAGCCATTTGTGATACAGAAAAACGTCCAGTTTCATGAGTTCATTCTGTACTTGAAGATAGAAGATAATTTCCTATCCCGTATTGTGTTCAGTGCTCAGAAGCTACATTCCATTTAAGAGGACACGTACTATGTAGAAAACAGCAGTCAGGCTCTCCAAAAGTTGATGTGTTCTACTCTGTTCCCTGAAAAAAAAGATTTACGGCACATCCTTCTTTGTTGAAAGGTCGTTTACAAGAACCATATAGATCGATGTGTTGAAATCTTTTCACAGCTGCGAGAAAACGTCCAAAATTTTTTTTTCTACAGGATGAAACACAACCGTAATGGCATCTATATGAGACAGCATTTCATAGCAATAGCTTCCACAACGGCGGATCAGCTAAGGCATGTATCAATCTCGCACCGCACCATTGGCCTGGAAGGTCGCCTTATCTCATGGAACGTGATTTTGGTTCTGTTTTGTTTGGGTCTTGGGGGTAGGGGTTGTCCGTGTCTGCGGCATCTCACTCACCCGTTCATTACCCAATGTCCGTCTAGTAGAGAGGCAATAACGTAACAACAAAAGACATTCTGCGTTGTCTCTTCCATCAGGTTGAATGCAGCTACAACTGGATATCCTCGTAAAATCGGATAGTTCTTTTGAAAATAAAAACTTTGTATTTCCACGTGTAGTGTAAAATTTATCCTCGGTTTCTATCTTCATTCATGTAGAAGATATTGTCTTGCGAGATCGTAAGAATCTGTTTGACGCACGCTGTATTTTGCAGTGAGACAAAGGACAGTAAAAAATAGTTATTTGGTCTACCTCTTGAAAATTGCCTTTTCTGTAATTATAAATAGTTTCTGTAGTAAAAGTTGATGTTTTAAAATATTTGTAAACAGCGTTTTCTCTTCTTTCGATCCTTGGAGCCCGCAGAAGCCTAGTAGAGAACAACAAGTTAGTATTTTGCTTTAGATGGGAGTAGATGCACAAGATGGAAGATCTGTTGTAACTTCTGTTCCATTTACGCCCGCTGGTAACAGACGCTATGCCAGTGAAGCCAGGCGACGCGCCTGGCGGATATACTGCCTGCGAGACTGGCATCAATGCGTGCACATAGCCTGGTGTAGCCCTCGCGTTACTTAGAACCGGGCTGTGTCTTCCTCTGGTGACATCGCTTAACTACCTGTTACGTTTTGAGAAACAGAGAGGACTATTTAGACCGTGTTTCAATGTTGAAATGTGGGTTTGAGGTTGTCTGTGTCATTCCACGTTAAAAAAGATTAGTGAATGTATTCCCTATTCCAGAAAGCACGCATGCACAGACATTGCACCAGACGTAGATTAATACCTTCATTTTGTACTAGAATGTACAATTTTAGAGAAATTACGCGTTTCACAAGAAAATTATAATTTTGCATCGTTCAACACATAAACTGCTGTACGAGAATTGCGTAGAAACTTGTCATGTAACTGGTCTTTGGACCAGTTCCCAGATTCTCAGAGCAACGACTTTAAATACCCAAATACACTTTGACATACCAATTGTAAACGAACGTGTTGCGCATTTTTCATGTTTACGATGTCAATACGTTGACAAAGGTAATAGTTCTAAGATGCCGTATACCCTCACTTCTGAGTAACCAATGAATTTTAGCTATGTGTGCCTTGTGCGCTTTCAGTCAGAATGCACCGATCACAAAGTATCCCTCCTTTCGCATGCCTTCTCTAATAATATCAGTTAGTGAAATCTAGAATTCGAAATGATTGCGCTGTTGATTGATTGATTGATTTTAGGGGAAGGGACCAAACAGCGGTGTCATCGGTCTCATCGGATAAGGGAAGGGTGGGGAAGGAAGTCGGCCGTGCCCTTTCAAAGGAATCATCCGGACACTTGCCTGAAGTGATTTAGGGAAATCACGGAAAACATGGATCAGGATGGCCGGACGTGGGTTTGAACCGTCGTCCTTCCGAATGCGAGTCCAGCGTGCTAACCACTGCTCCACCTCGCTCGGTCGATTGCGCTGTTGTATGGAAAATTAACGTGCCGTCTGATATCATCAAAAATAAGGAAGATTAGGAAGAAAGACTTTAACGTCCGTCTACAGCGCGGTCATTAGAGACGCCACATAAATTCGAATTACGAAAAAATGAGGAAGGAAATTGGCCGGCTCTTTTCAAAGGGACCATTCCGGAATTTGCAACAAGCGATTTAGGGAAATGACGGAAAGCTTAAATCTTGATGGCCGGACCGTGATTTGAACCGAAGTCCTCCCGAATGTGAGTCCAATGTACTAAGCACTGCCCTAGCGCGCTCGTTCCGATGTTACTAAACAGTATGCATACTGTAGAGAAATGACAGAGAAACACAATGAATTCTATAAACGCTAGGGAAAAGTGTGTACACTGGCAATATAAATTCTTAATGATTAAACAGTTTACCATAAACTGCTGCAAATGAAGTGGCAGTCTTTAAACATGAGGTACGTCCTATCAACAATTTTCATTTTTGAAATTAAGATCTATAAGCAGTGCAAAATATTTTTCTCTTACGATGAATAGTATAAACGTTCAAAATGTTCTTTAACAGCTACGAAAGGGTGCCTTTTGACGCTTCGAAATGATAACGGTCGATCGATTGAGCTCTCGCAGTGTTCGGTGTACTTGTCGTGTGGGACTAGAGAAAAAAAAATAGATGGTACACGTAAACATAAAGTAATAAAATAGCGCATAGAATAGGAAAGATATTGAAAAAGATTGAGGTCCCAGTAACATTCAGAACAAACAACACAGCTCAACGAAGGCTAAGATCAGACAAAAGAACCTAAGACAAATGCAGCAGTGCAGCAATATACAAACTCACCTATAAATTGTGTCAAGTCCAGTGCTTATGACAAACGAGCAGAAACTTCCCAACAAGGTACATATAGCACATGGGAGCTCTGAAGAGTGACATCACACGTTCCAGTTTCGCACAATACCTCTTGAATAAAAACCACCACACCACTAACATCGAAACTGATCTACACATCCTGAAACACAGCGACATTTACGCCGAAAACTAGCAATAGAAGAAACTTATTACATACAAAAGGCTATAGTCGATGGGAAAAACGCAATAAATAAAAACACACTTTGCAATAACACACTCCTTCGGGCTCTTAAGAGAACCGACACAGAAGCTACACACACAGTCGCACACACATACGCACACGCACGCACAGACACACACACACACACACACACACACACACACACACACACACACACATACACACTCTTTCAAAACCTTCTTGCAATATGCGATATGCAATATACGATACACGCTTGCGACAAAGCGGGCAACAAGATGGCGTAATGTTTTAGATTACGAGCAAGGTGCAAAAGTTATGTTTTTCTGCGTTTAAAAGCAGCTGCAAGCTGACCAATGAACGAGGATACATGACAAATTAGGTAACAACCCAGTGCACACCAAAGCTGTATTCACAACAGCCGGCCGGAGGGGCCGAGCGGTTAAAGGCGCTACAGTCTGGAACCGCACGACCACTACGGTCGCAGGTTCGAATCCTGCCTCGGGCATGGATGTGCGTGATGTCCTTAGGTTAGTTAGGTTTAAGTAGTTCTAAGTTCTAGGGGACTTATGACCACAGCAGTTGAGTCCCATAGTGCTCAGAGCCATTTGAACCATTTTTGTATTCACAACACTGCCGCAATCACCAATAGTATAACGACGCATATTGTCCAAACAATTTTTTTTCTTTTTTTTTTTTTACGTAGCCGTGCTGTCTACGGCACAAACGCGTATTATATTAGGGAGAATGACTCGTATTACAGTTGCTTCAGACATTATGAGCGGCACCACAAAGTATTTGATACTTGGAGCATTTATTTTCAGGTGTATAGCAACAGTTTTAATGCTTACTTCGTAATTAATCTGGCGTACGCTTAGGATACAACGGGTAATGTTGGACCTACCTCATCGACGTAAACATTGTTACGCAACCACGCGGTATAACGTGGCAGACGTTAAAAGGATTCTCTCGCACTTAATTCAGCGATAGCGAAATGGTCTCTCCATCTCCCGCGCTGCATCCAATGTGGAAAAGAATTTTCACTGCTGCTGTTCCTTCCGTAAGTCGTTTGTGAGCAATTTCAAGATAATCACCAGAATTAAATTAAGTTCTGATAAGATAACTTAAATTCCCGTAAAATTCTGCCTGTAATGACGATCTAAAGAAGCTGACATTGCACCCTGTTGAAGCAAGTAACTGGGAAACTATACGAGATTATAATTATAACTAGACGCCAGTCAAGCCTGCAGTCCTAGTTTTCCGGTAGTGTGTGCAATAAGCGAGGGGGATATAAAATCATGTTGAAAACACTGCTGCTAATATACGAGTAGCGTTTAATAAGTAATGCAGCACATATTTTACTCGGCCAGTTACGGTTGAAGAAAAGTGTATCTTTGTCGTGGGACATAGTGGAATATTTCCGCTTCAGCCCCTATTGTTCCGATAGGTGGCGGCGCTATACATATAATTCAAAATGGCGTCTGTAACGTAGGTGCGTTCCAAGCTGTCATTGAGCTTCTTTTGGTGGAAAACCAGAGCATCGGAGATATTCATAGTCACTTGCAGAATGTCTACGGAGACCTGGCAATTAACTAAAGCACGGCGAGTCTTTGGGCGAGGCGTCTGTCATCATCGCAACAAGGTGTCCGATTTCCCGTGCGCCGACCCTGCTATGTTGGAACGTGCGGACACTCTTACTCGAGATGCCTGAAGAGTCACAATCATGCACCTCGCTGCAGAACTAGACCTCTCTCTTGGTATCCGGCTGGCATACTCAAAAGTGTGTGCGCCTAAAGAAGACCATAAAGAGCAACGAAGAGCCGTCTGTTTATTCCAATGAAGGACGCACTCCGCGGAAAGTAGTACGTGGATGATGGGGAGGTTATTGATGCAGCAAACTTTAGGCTCTGACGTCGACCAGTAGAATAGCTCCACGCTGTCATACAGGCCTTCTCAGTAATGTGGCCAAAGGCCGTCGCATTGAACGGAGATTATGTTGAAACGTAGGGTTTTCTAGCCGGAAGAGTGGGGAATAATGTGCTTCATTGGAATCCTTAATAAAACCAAGCTGCTTTCAGAAAAAAAAGTGTCGAATTACTTATTGAACGGCACGTGTGGTTCTGTTTCTGCACAAACTATCATCCTTAGCCACCGAACTGCCACCTTAAGTCCCCACGTAGAAACATTCACGATTTCGGAAATGATTATTGCATGCCGAATTAGTTGTGTTTGATAAAAAATATTTGTAACGAAAAAAAATTTGTCAAGCAATTTTCGTCTTACAGCAGCTAGAACGATAATTTCCGTTGATTGCTTAGGCGCAGAAAACAACAGTAACATTCATAAACACTCGTATAATAGTAGAGAAATGGCGGCTAGTATGACCAAGTAAGCTAAAACTGTTATAAAACCGATGTTGTTGTTTTGAAATCAAGTACAGCTGCATAAAGCCTTTGAATCAACATTTTTTTTTGTGAAAATTATGAAAAAAGATTTCTAACCAAAATGATACACATCACGAAAAGGTTTTCCGAGACTTATGCGCGGCCACTCCCGCCGGAGGTTCGAGTCCTCCCTCGGTGATGCGTGTATGTGATGTTCTTAGCATAAGTTAATTTAAGTAGTGTGTAAGTCTAGGGACCAATGACCTCAACACTTTCGTCTCTTAGGAATTCACATACTTATGAACATTTGATGACTTATAATTCGAGCTGTTCAAAAATGGTTCAAATGGCTCTGAGCACTATGGGACTCAACATCTTAGGTCATAAGTCCCCTAGAACTTAGAACTACTTAAACCTAACTAACCTAAGGACATTACACACACCCATGCCCGAGGCAGGATTCGAACCTGCGACCGTAGCAGTCCCGCGGTTCCGGACTGCAGCGCCAGAACCGCTAGACCACCGCGGCCGGCAATTCGAGCTGTTAAGAAAAGTATAGATAGTATGTGACATACAACAAAATATAGTTTTTTTTATACAGAAAAGTGTTTTTATAATACATAAAACTAATTAATCTGTTGTTATATCAGAAGTACAAGATAAAACAGAAAACAGTTTGTTAAAGAACCTGTCAATTTACGGTCGACTGAACTAACACATTAAACTTAATGGCTGATGTTTTCTGGAAGACGTTCCTGGATTCTTCATACAGTATTGATAGAAATGTTTACCGGACAATTTCTTTTCTCTCCTAAATCTGTGAGGCAGTTTTCAATTTTCTACTAAATTATAAGCTACTCGTAACTTCTCGGCCATTTCGCCTTCCTACACACCTGAAACAGCTTGCTTCATTGCAGTCTCGGCCCACTCCCTTCCACCCTCACCGGCAGGTTTCTTTTTCAACCTTGGCATCGTAGTCAAAAAACAAAAAAGGTAGTTATATGGCACATGCCACCAATATTTTATATGGAAATTACCGGCTTGAGCGAGCGGAATTTAATTATTACGGTCTATTGACACATCGTCAACACGGATTTAGAAAACATCGTTCATGTGAAACACAACTAACTCTTTACACACACGAAGTGTTGATAGCTATTGACAAGGAATTTAAAATTGATTCCGTATTTCTAGATTTCCAGAAGGCTTTTGACATTGTACCACAGAAGCCACTTGTAGTGAAATTACGTGCTTATGGAATACCGTCTCAGTTATGCGACTGGATTCGTGATTTCCTGTTAGAGAGGTCGCAGTTCGTAGTAACTGACGGAAAGTCATTGAGTAAAACAGGGGTGTTTTCTAGCGTTCCCCGAGGCAGTGGTATAGGTCCTCTGCTGTTGCTTATCTATATAAATGATTTAGGAGACAATCTGAACAACCGTATAAAGTTGTTTGTAGATGATGCTGTCGTTTGTCGTCTAGTAAACCCATCAGAAGATCAAAATAAATTGTAAAACGATTTAGAAAAGATATCTGTATGGTGCGAAAATTGGCGATTGACCCTGAATAATGAAAAGAGTGAGGTCATCGACATGAGTACTAAAAGGAATCCTTTAAATTTCGGTTACACGATAAATCAGCCAAATCTAAAGGCCGTAATTTCAACTAAATACCTAGGAATTACAATTAAGAACAACTTAAGTTGGAAATAACACACAGAAAATGTTATGGGGAAGGCAAACCATAGACTGCGTTTTATTGGCAGAAAACGTAGAACATGTAGCAGATATACTAAAGAGACTGCCTACTATAAAATAAATAAAATAAAAAATATTATTTAAATATTAATTTTTCTATCTGTATGATGGTGATTGTGATTGTAATTGTAATAAATATTTGCTTATCTGGAACATGGACGTTTAATTATTCGGTATCAGACGCTTGACAATGGCTTTCTCGTAAAGACAATGTTACTCGTAGTTGACCGTGAAATAAAACTGAAATAATCGGACTTCGCAAATAAATCGTTTCCAAAGACTGCTGCGGTAGGTGCGGACTCATAATCTAAATCTCAATATTTCAATAATTTGCCAGCCATGCCAATACGTCGTACAGAGGTGATTGTCTACTAAACATAAAAAAGTTACACAGTTAGTTAAATCAGATATATTCAATGAATAAGCCTACAGTTCATAATCCTACTTACTTTTATAAATATAAATTCTTTACAGAATCGAGTGCCTAGTCTGGTTGCAACTCGCAGTATTCTTCTATAACATGAAATATGGCGGTGTGCCAGACAATAGAATAAAATACATGCTTCTCGCACCACTTCTACCAGAGCTCTCCATTTCTTAATCAAACATAAGAGTAACGTAATTGTGCTTTTGTTTTATCAGCGACACAGCGCTGCACTTGTGTGCCATAGGCTTTATTTATTTGTCACTGATTATTTATTTAATTAATATTTCGCGTTTCCGAGGAAACTCACGCTCGGCATGCAAATGTGCCTTTATATTGCCCCCTGAATTGCGAGGCGAAAGGACACACCTGCAGGCGAGCAATTCACCTAAAGGCACAAGAAAATCTAAGTTATCTACAACTATTTACATGACTTACATTATACACATTATATACAAAATTTGAATGACGCGGGTGCGCCGTAAAAGTTCTTATGTTGGCAGATAGAGTGCGCGCATGCGCAGAAGCGTCTGTGTGACTCCGGCACTGCCGTTATATCGTACAGTTAGATCACGCGGCACAGTATTGCAGTTCATATTGTTCGTGTGCACGCGTTTCTCAGTCGTTGCACAAAGAAAATATTCAACCAAGATTACATATGAAGACTACATTCTATGACAGGTAACTTAGTTTTAAATTTACAATATTTGTTATAACACAATACAACTTAGATTGTTGAATGTTCTTAGTTACATAGTATTGTTTTGAAATACTTCAAAGAAAAATGTCCGTATGTTTCAGGTGCGTTGACCTATACACATCGTGTCGTTATTACAGTTCATATTCATCTGCTGCACAATAATTTTTTTTTTTTTTTACAGGTTAGTATCGTCGTGGTAAAGTTTTTTTTGATCACAGTAACATCGTTGTATAACAACGTGATTAATACATAAGCGTGTCCATTTCCCATTTCCATTATAGTCGTTGTGATGCAGTTCGTTGTGACTAAAGGCATTGCTCATTACAGATCAGACGTGACCCGTCGAGTAATTGGTCCACGTGCAGTTCGTTCTTTTTTTTTTTTTTTTTTTTTTACATTCCGTGGAAGCTTGGTTGCAGAACCTCGGACGGCACATAGCTGGCGTCGATCCTTGGACAGTCCAGGTAAGAGTGTCCGTCACATTTCGAGAACATTTCATTCCCTGAAGTTCCAACCAACATTCTTCCACCCGTCGTGTTGTTTTCTGGACAGGCACTTTGTGTCCATTTAATCCAGTTAACATCTTGAAGTTAGGTACTGTAGTAATGTCACTAGACGATGCACGAATTATGCCCTTCACATTTTCAGTTTTTTGCTGAATATAGCTCACCTAAATGTTCGTAGTTATTAATCAAAGAAATCATTCATCGCGTTTACATGGATACGCTGCATAATGAATGGCATTAACCGTTTCTTTCACATAGGTTTCTGCGTAGTTGCAGAGTTAGTAATGTTCGTTAATGTCCGTGAACAGAGGTTCACTATGCAATGTCTTTTTGGCACTCGTTTTGTTCAAATTTTTACATAGTAACAGTTACATGATACATCAGTTAAAAAAATAAGTAATTATACATACACACGTCACATACACTCCTGGCAATTGAAATAAGAACACCGTGAATTCATTGTCCCAGGAAGGGGAAACTTTATTGACACATTCCTGGGGTCAGATACATCACATGATCACACTGACAGAACCACAGGCACATAGACACAGGCAACAGAGCATGCACAATGTCGGCACTAGTACAGTGTATATCCACCTTTCGCAGCAATGCAGGCTGCTATTCTCTCATGGAGACGATCGTAGAGATGCTGGATGTAGTCCTGTGGAACGGCTTGCCATGCCATTTCCACCTGGCGCCTCAGTTGGACCAGCGTTCGTGCTGGACGCGCAGACCGCGTGAGACGACGCTTCATCCAGTCCCAAACATGCTCAATGGGGGATAGATCCGGAGATCTTGCTGGCCAGGGTAGTTGACTTACACCTTCTAGAGCACGTTGGGTGGCACGGGATACATGCGGAAGTGCATTGTCCTGTTGGAACAGCAAGTTCCCTTGCCGGTGTAGGAATGGTAGAACGATGGGTTCGATGACGGTTTGGATGTACCGTGCACTATCCAGTGTCCCCTCGACGATCACCAGTGGTGTACGGCCAGTGTAGGAGATCGCTCCCCACACCATGATGCCGGGTGTTGGCCCTGTGTGCCTCGGTCGTATGCAGTCCTGATTGTGGCGCTCACCTGCACGGCGCCAAACACGCATACGACCATCATTGGCACCAAGGCAGAAGCGACTCTCATCGCTGAAGACGACACGTCTCCATTCGTCCCTCGATTCACGCCTGTCGCGACACCACTGGAGGCGGGCTGCACGATGTTGGGGCGTGAGCGGAAGACGGCCTAACGGTGTGCGGGACCGTAGCCCAGCTTCATGGAGACGGTTGCGAATGGTCCTCGCCGATACCCCAGGAGCAACAGTGTCCCTAATTTGCTGGGAAGTGGCGGTGCGGTCCCCTACGGCACTGCGTAGGATCCTACGGTCTTGGCGTGCATCCGTGCGTCGCTGCGGTCCGGTCCCAGGTCGACGGGCACGTGCACCTTCCGCCGACCACTGGCGACAACGTCGATGTACTGTGGAGACCTCACGCCCCACGTGTTGAGCAATTCGGCGGTACGTCCACCCGGCCTCCCGCATGCCCACTATACGCCCTCGCTCAAAGTCCGTCAACTGCACATACGGTTCACGTCCACGCTGTCGCGGCATGCTACCAGTGTTAAAGACTGCGATGGAGCTCCGTATGCCACGGCAAACTGGCTGACACTGACGACGGCGGTGCACAAATGCTGCGCAGCTAGCGCCATTCGACGGCCAACACCGCGGTTCCTGGTGTGTCCGCTGTGCCGTGCGTGTGATCATTGCTTGTACAGCCCTCTCGCAGTGTCCGGAGCAAGTATGGTGGGTCTGACACACCGGTGTCAATGTGTTCTTTTTTCCATTTCCAGGAGTGTATTTTCTTAGCATAAACATAATACAGTTGCACATAAACATGTTTGCATCATCATTACATAACTATAGGTTATTACATTGTGTCACGTGATGTCATCTGAAATTAAGATAGGTTAGACACAACATTCATTACATCAGTAGGCAAGACCAGGCGTTTTCACTACTCAATAAATATTCAAAATAGTAAGAGAGAAAAAATGTTCGATTCCTCGCGTTTTGTGCGTGTGTGTAGAGTGTCTGTGTGGCCTTGACTACTGATAGATGCTTTTCGTGTTGAGAGATGTGCGTCTAATCTATTTCTCAAAGTAAAAGATCGCTTCACAGATGACGTCTGTCGGTTCGTCAGGTGTCATACCAAGTCAGTGGTACCTACAATAACAAATGTTCCGTGAAAAATTAATATATCATTCACTGCTACGTAATCATAAATTTTAT
This sequence comes from Schistocerca cancellata, assembly GCF_023864275.1. NCBI lineage: Eukaryota > Metazoa > Arthropoda > Insecta > Orthoptera > Acrididae > Schistocerca > Schistocerca cancellata. The sequence continues at coordinate 468,833,617 of NC_064627.1, read as the reverse complement.
TTTAATATTCCGTCTTCCAGGTGGAGGCGCGCGCTGAAAGAAGAGTTCTTCTGTCTTCAACTGCGACTCTGGAACCGCTGAAATGAAAATTTCTACACTACTTATTATCTGTGTTGTAACAACAGAGTTTTTCGAGTTGCTTAGCAATATTTTGATGGGTATGACTTTGACATTATTCAGCATGAAATGCTCTAAGATCTCGGTGTGCGTATTTTTCTAAAATTCTTTGAAGTGTGCCAACGTGTTCCTTCCAAGACTGTGTAGCTATCAGTATATCATCTACATAGTGTGTGACTGTCTCAACTAAATCGTCGCCAAGCACGGTATCCAGGGCTGTAATGAATACCCCAGAGCTGACATTCAGTCCGAAAGGTAGAACACAAAACTGATAGGTTCGCCCCCCGAACATAAATGCAGTATATTTCCGTGAATCAGGAGTGATACCCACCTGCCAAAACGAATTAGCGAGATCTATTGTGGAAAAATATTTTGCATCTAGAAATTTCTGTAATTGCTCTTCTAAATTTTCGGGTTTTGTGTGAACCGGTAAAATTATTTCATTAATTGCTCGTGCGTCTAACACTAACCTAATGCTTCCATTTGATTTTTTGACAACAAGTAGAGGACTACAATAAGGTGAGGTGGATGGTTCAATGATCTTCCAGTCTAACATTTGTTTTAATTCTTGCCACACAGCAGGTCGTTGAGATAACGGTACGTTATATGTCTTGTGGTAGAAGATCTTGTGAGGCTTAACTTCAATCTTGTACACATACGTGTTGATAACACCTAATCGTTTGGTAAAAACTTGTAAATATTTGGATAACACTTCCTGTAGTTTTATACGTTCATGTACACTGAGAGCTGTAGCTTCACTTATCTTATGATCAAGCAATGTTTTCAAGTCCATTAGCTTTGTGTCAGATGAGTGTGTTTGCATATCTTGAATGTCATTGTCAAGTACTAACTGAACCTTGTACCCTGTACAGTGTTTGTCATGCTTTAGAGTTCTCCTGTCCAAATCAATAATAATTACACTGCCTTTATCATTTAAAATACATTTACCTTTGGAGAAGTCTATAATAGAGTCCTTCTCGCTCATAATATCTATTCCTAATATGCAATTTGTCGCAAGGTTTTGTACAACCAGGAATGGCCATTGTACGGTTCCATTACCTATTTTAATGTTTACAAAAACTTGCTTCGTAACCCTACATGACTTATTACCTAGTGCAGTAGTTATTTTACAGTTTTGGGCAGGAAACTCAGGCACAGGTTCCAATTCACACATCTTTTTATAGAAATTAAAAGACAAAACGCTCACAGCTGCACCTGTATCTAGGATAATAGTAGTTGGAATCCCACCTACTACACCAGTAGTAGATGCTAAAACAATTTCATTTGTGTTTGAACGACATTGTGTACTGTCTTGTAAAAGTTCATCTGATATATTGTTATTGTAGTTGTATCTTATAAATAAAACAGGTAGTTTTTGTTTAGTATTATTAGGCATATCAATATTTTGTTGTTCAATTGTGGTGTCAAATAACTGATTAACATTGCTGTCGCCCCGCAAGAATTCTTCAGCCACGACCTGGGGCATAGAAGTGACTGTTTCTAGTTTGTCGGATTAGCATTTGTACTAGGTACGGACACAGATTGAGGTTGTGCATCAGGTGTCATTTCTATTATATTCACATTCGGATATTGCCTATTATGATCTCCAAACTTTTGCGGTTGTTGTTGCTATTGCGCATTATAACTTACCTGTCGGTCGTAAGGTATGCTCCAATTTTGTCCTGGTGGCTGCTGTGGTAAAGCAGTGTTTGAATGAAAGTATTGATCACTACGAGTCCAGCCTTGATGCTGTCTTGGCTCGTAGTTATTATTATTTCTATTTCTGTTTGTGTTTTTGTTGTTACATTTGTATCCGTTGTTACCGTTGTTGTTATTACCGCGGTGCCTTTTGTATGGATTGCCACATGGAGTGTTATTACTGTTGTAACTGTTGTTTGTATTGGAATACGCGTGTTGATTTTGATTTACGCATTGAGACGGCATGTGAGTTTGCTGTTTTTGCTGTACCGCGTATCCAACTGTGGGCGCGCCAGAATTGAGTTGGCAAGCCTGCATGTTTTGCATACCACTAGTGTAAACATTGTGGCTGCTGTTTTGCCGCGCGAAGCGCTGATCTTCTAGTAACATGTCAACCGAATCTAAGGCTGTTAAAAAATAATCTGAATCGTCATCCGGGATATGTAGGAGTTTTTCTTTAATGTTGAAAGGCAATTTGGCCTTCAACGCACGGAGTATATCACGCGTTGCGACTGGTTCGTCTAAAAAGTGTCCCATGTTCAAGTATTTTTCAAAATATCTGCGTAAGTTGCCATTTTTACTGTTAAAAGTTTCAGGTTCTAAAATTTGTCTTCTGAGTCGCTCCTGGACGGATTGCGACCAGAATTTGTTCAGAAAAGCACGCTCAAACTCACTGTACGTGGTACATACGTCAGCTTGACTGTATGCCCAGACAGCTGCATCGCCTTGGATGTAACCGACAATATATGAAATCTTTTTCCGGTCACTCCAAGTGCGTGGAAATGCGTTACTAAAAGATTTAAGAAAAATCACCGGATGAATGGTTCGTTTTTCTGGGATAAAAATCTGAAATTGCCTGTGTTTCATTAAGCTTTCTTCTTCCTTCGTATTGTGATATGGATTTATTCCACTGTAATTACTGGTATGTTCAGCTGGCGAGTAATTACGATAATGTTGCTGTGGTTTACCATGATAATAGCTTGTGTTTGTGTTTGCACATCGTGGTATGTGTTGTAGTCGTGGTGTGTTTTGTTCTTGTGTGTTTGTCGTGTGCGGTATGTGTGTGTCATACTCGAATGTATATTGGTTCCTGAACTGTGCATTTTGACTGATATTTTCGTTACATACAGACTGTGGTCGATCGATGAATTGTCTCATGGGTGCAGTGACGGATTGTACTGCGTCACTGATCAGCTGTTTGTTATTAGTAATGTATTGCGCTACGGAGTCGTGCACAATTGTTGGTAAATTTTCACGTAAGCATCTATCAAAATGTTTGTCTTTGTTCACTACCCAATCATGAAATTCTTTATTAATATTTTGAAAATGAGCTGTAGCATCAGATTGTAAGATGTCAGTCAGGTGTTGTTCAACATTGTAAAATTTATTCTGTACGTCAGTAATTAGTTTTTCAAGGTTGTCATGTACTGAAGGATATGTTTGAATTTGTTCAGTAAGAACTTCACACGTGACATTAAGGTTTTTTACTTGTGTCTGTAAAAGTGCTACGTCAGTTGTAGTCTTTTCTTGTCTCGTATTAAGCTGGGAAAATTTCGTACTGAGTTCAGTCATCTGTTTGGTCAGTGTGGCGTCTATAAGTTCCACACGTTTACATAAAGTGTCATTACCTGTCTTGAGTGCTATGAGGTCAGATTTAATTGCGTCATTTTGTGTCTGTAAGGTTGCCATGTTTTCGGCGTTCTGTTTCATTAGCATTTGTAACATGTCGGCAATGTTTACTGTTTGCAAGGTCTGTGCCCCCGTCGCGTCATTAGACGTGACGTCATGCATCAACATGGGCTCTGACTGAGACTTTGAAATTTTTGTAGTGGACGGCCTATTGCCAAAATTTCCGTCAACACTTGCGTCAATGTTTGATAAATCGTCACTACCGGTTGCTGTCGTAAAGTCATTTTCTAACATTTGTCTCTCGTCCGAGTCGGATTGCGTCTGAATAGTACGTCTTTGCTGTTCCATTTTTGCGTATTGATTTCTAGTTATTACCATGCCACACGTGATATATGTTTCAAGAAAATATTTGACACTGATTTTAAAATAAAATGCAGTTGAGCATGAATCGCTCGTAGCAACAATGGCTGTCTGTTAATTTAAAAATATAAACTGAATTTGAGATTATTGGTAATGACTGCTGTCCATGTTACTACGTATCGTACAGAAGTCGGCCATATTGTACACTCGTGTATTGGTATTGTTGCATACGTTATTGTTTAAGGAAAAGTACTGAGAATGAAATTTATCACTGTAAACTGTTATGCACGAAAGAAACACTACAGAATCTACTGAAAAGCTAATACACTGAATTATACGTCTGGTCAAGCCTGCTAATGCAAAGATGCTGCGTCTTACCTTATTTTGCTGGAAGTTTCATTGCGTCTTCCCGCAAAATTTTAGAATTGAAAAATATCTTCAGATTTTTTGTTATCTCTCATACATTCACGTCCAGGTCCAGAAAGTTGATTTTTCACATGAAACAAAGAGAACAATGTAACAAATGACAAAATAACAAGTCCGACACGCAGTCGCCAATATAAAATAAATAAAATAAAAAATATTATTTAAATAATAATTTTTCTATCTGTATGATGGTGATTGTGATTGTAATTGTAATAAATATTTGCTTATCTGGAACGTGGACGTTTAATTATTCGGTATCAGACGCTTGACAATGGCTTTCTCGTAAAGACAATGTTACTCGTAGTTGACCGTGAAATAAAACTGAAATAATCGGACTTCGTAAATAAATCGTTTCCAAAGACTGCTGCGGTAGGTGCGGACTCATAATCTAAATCTCAATATTTCAATAATTTGCCAGCCATGCCAATACGTCGTACAGAGGTGATTGTCTACTAAACATAAAAAAGTTACACAGTTAGTTAAATCAGATATATTCAATGAATAAGCCTACAGTTCATAATCCTACTTACTTTTATAAATATAAATTCTTTACAGAATCGAGTGCCTAGTCTGGTTGCAACTCGCAGTATTCTTCTATAACATGAAATATGGCGGTGTGCCAGACAATAGAATAAAATACATGCTTCTCGCACCACTTCTACCAGAGCTCTCCATTTCTTAATCAAACATAAGAGTAACGTAATTGTGCTTTTGTTTTATCAGCGACACAGCGCTGCAGTTGTGTGCCATAGGCTTTATTTATTTGTCACTGATTATTTATTTAATTAATATTTCGCGTTTCCGAGGAAACTCACGCTCGGCATGCAAATGTGCCTTTATACTACACTACGCTTGTGCGTCCTCTTTCGGAGCACTGCTGAACGGTGTGGGATCCTTACCAGGTAGGAATAACGGAGGTACATCTAGAAAGATCAAAGAAGAGCAGCACCTTTTGTACTATCGCGAAATAGGGGAGAGAATGTCACTGACGCGATACAGGATTTGGGATGGACATCAGTAAAACAAAGGCGTTTTCGTTGCGGCTGATTGTTCTAACGAAACTTCAATTAACAACTTTCCCCTTCGAATGCGAAAATATTTTGTTGACTCCGATCTACGTAGTGAGAAACGATCAGCACAATAAAACAAGGGAAATAAGAGCTCGCACGGAAATATATTGGTTTTCGTTTACTCCGCGTGCTGTACGAGATTGGAATAGTAGAGAATTATTGTGAAGCTGATTCGATGAGCACTCCAACACGCACTTAAGTGTGATTTGCAGAGTATGCATGTACATGTAGATGTAGATGTAGACATAATCTTCAACAGACTTCTCATATATTAATACCAGTATGATAGCGTCACTTCTTATCTTTAAAAGTGTAAACCGACGCTGAAAATTACTCCGGTCACCAGCTTCGACGCTCAAAAACTAATATAATTTAGTTGTGACACAAAGTGGACAACTAAGTCACACAAGCTATAGCCAGTGGCGGAGTGACGTCTGCGATTTATTCCAAGCACCGCCGACGTCCGTTGTTTGCGACAAACCCGAGAGACGCCCCGTGGCCGCTCATACTGAGAAGAAGGAGAAATGACTATCCATCACTAAGTTTTGTATGACGCAGAAGAGAGTGGGGTACTCAACTAAAAGAAGCTTTGACCGCCTAATCAGTGATGTAAATAATTTAATAGATAGTAAAATTAATTTCAAACTCAAACTGAAATAATATCTGCTTTACAACTGCTTCCAATCCATAGAAAAGTTTCTGAATGTATATTAGCATGGTGTGTGTGTGTGTGTGTGTGTGTGTGTGTGTGTGTGTGTGTGAGAGAGAGAGAGAGAGAGAGAGAGAGATCACTGCACTCTGATGTTAAAAAGAAACATAACATACGAGATCTTGTAAATAATCAACATGATGGCATATTTCCCACTGAGAAAGTGTACTAGAACTGTAAAACTGCGAGAGGTTTCAATTACTATACACGGAATATACCACTAACTAACTAACTAGGACAAGGCTCTGGGTTAATGGTTTCTCAGCCTGGTCTGAGGTGATTCATCTTTGTAGCTGTCTGTGTTTTGAGCATCATTGACTCACTTGTAAGGTCTTCTCACCAACTAGAGGGCAATCAGCTGCGTTATAGTATTGTTACTTTCTCTTTAAACGTATCTCTTATTAGAAAAATTATGAGAGATTTTTGTCATTTTGTACTGTTGCTAAAAATTTCTTCCTTGATGCCGCTTGAAGTATCGAATACTAGTCTATGCGAAAAATTTGCGTGTATCTCTTCTTGTGAGCGTGCAGGGCATTGGAAGTTCGATATGAAATCGGTGGTAGCTCCCAGAAATATTCTGCGCTTCCAAAATGTGATGCTGAGATGGTTTAGAAGAACGTTGCATCTTGAGAAAAGCTCATACTCTTAGAACGTTAGGTTACCGTGTCCTTGTGATCATAGCGAGTTACTGGTAACATATTTAGTATAAATTCCCAAACATTAAAAATCTAGACATAAAACTTTATAGTTCCTTTTTATTCGTTTTCTGCCAACTTTCTCAAACTGTGTGATTCCACAAACGAGTGATTTCGCCTTTTGAGTCCTTGTCACTGTTACAATCACTTTAAAGCTAAGTTGAAAGCTCTTGGCACAATAGAGGAGAACCATTTCCTGTAGTGAATTCCTGGATACTTTAGAAAAGGAATGTAACGTACGAGATTTTAAGAAAGGGTATTTAGTTGCTGCCTGTTCCTCTTTGTTTTCTTGCTGCAACTATCTACGTAATTACGTAAAGGAGTCTTTACAGACCGTCTAGTAGTTTAGCAGTACGCAGCCATATCTCTGCGGCCCACTACCAGTGCAACGTTAATCTTTAAGCATAATTTATGAGCCCTGTGGAAGAATGTATACAAAGGAAACCGCAATTAAGCTTGAATGTATCACGATAACCATCTGGTGCGAGTAACTTCGAAGTCCATTAGAACGTTCTGGAAGAAGGTTTAACAGTAACTCATAGAAAATGAAAAATAATAATTCGAGGAAGACTGACACACAGTGTTGAGAAATAATATCGTACAACAATACCTTTTGCAACCTCTGTAAAATTCTGGAGGCCAAACTGTAGACGTGGGAAACAGGATAACACTACTTTGAGACCAAAGGAAAAAGTAGACGAATAACTTTCTGTCTGATTTATCAGCGTACTATGAAGGAGACCCGAGTCTACTCTTGACACAAATTAGTATTTCTGCTAGACCTACCGTCCGTCGTGTAATCAGCAACAGCGCGGACATATGTGAGAGACTGTAACACAGTGTCTGTACCCACTTCGTCGCCAATTTCACTAACGCAGGCTTGTGCGTTGATGTTCGGCTCGAAGGTAACCGGTTCGAATACTGCTAGTGTAAAAAATTTTATCTCTAATATTTGGCGGGGAACGAGAGGAAAGACATTATGTAGACTGGGGTCACAGTGGCTCTGACCTCGGGGGCATTCCGCCGACCACCAACGTCGACCGAATAAAGGCGATCTTTTGAAATCATTAACTTCTTATGGGGACACAGTCATGCAGAATACTTTTAAGGCCATCATATTCGCCATGGACTGTAGAGATTAATTATTTCAAAACTGAAGTTTCAGCCATCATGTCTTGATCAAGTGGTACTGCAAAAGATTTACTTCAAGACATCTACACAGGCCGGAAGGTTCTAAAGTTTGTCATGCGTTGAAGTAATTTTTTTTTTTTTGCAGTGTTACTTGATAATGACCTCAAGGTTTTTGTTGATTGTATTTGGACAGACTTATCATTCCTTAATCATGGTGAATAATCTTGGTTTTTGTGTAAGTCTTACGAGTATTCTGAGTACCGCTATTTTGTACATATTTTATGAGTGTCCTTTCAATTAATCAATTTTGTTACCAACCATTGTACAATGTTAAAAAATGCCGCAATTCGTTGAACTTCGTAGCTTACATATTCTTCAGACAAGTCCAGTTGTGATGTGTTTTTAAACACAGATCTTCACGTGGACATCGTCGGAATAATATTAAATTTGCTTCCCTCATTGTCTATGTGTATGGAAACATAGAAGAAAATTATTATTTTACTGCTCTTATTTTCAACGCTGAGCTCTATCTCTTGATGTAGTGAATGGTTGGCTGATGGACGAAGACGAGCACTTCGGGATAGTAAAAGGATGTTAAATCAATTTGTTTATAAGGTAACATACTGACATAGTACGTGTCTGGTAACACGGTGAAAGGTGTAAATATAATTCTGTAATAGTATGTGGATATATAATGTGAATCGGGAGCAGATAAATTAAATAAATGTCAGTAATCCTTTTTTTCGTAAGTATCAACTTTTCCGTAAACTTCATAATGTTTAGTCACAATCTAAGAATGAACTAAGTGATGTTGTTTCAGCCATAAAACAGAAGACTTGTTTTATAGAAATCTCTTATTCCTCTCGCTTTCCGATTCTCTTCATTTTAGCATGATTGCTGCATCTTATATCACCAACAATCTACAGTATACATTCGAACCTAGACTTAAATTTGGAGTTCCTTTCTTTTACCACCCCTTAAACCGAAGTTTTCAGCAATAATCCATGTCCTAATATGCACTCAGTCATTCTAACACTTCAACTCAATAAATTTTTCTCATTGATTTGTTGCAAAATTCTTTCATTTTCTTTCTCGAGCTGTCTTTTGAGCTTCATCAGCTTTCTGTATCATAATATTTTATAAGTTTCAAATCATTTCAGTTCTGACTTCCCCACTGTTCATGTTTCCCACTCATACAGACAGATTTTCATGTCTATTTATCTGGTCTAAGGACTTACATCTTTGGATGATGGCAACCGTTTCTTTACATTAAAAATCTTTTAATCACGTGAAATTCTTGCTAATTGTCTTTTATTCACCACACGTCTCAATGTGTTCCACTTCTGGAATTCACCCGCTTCCTTCCTCTACAGTGTTACCTTTCGCTTTTACACTCCTGGAAATGGAAAAAAGAACACATTGACACCGGTGTGTCAGACCCACCATACTTGCTCCGGACACTGCGAGAGGGCTGTACAAGCAATGATCACACGCACGGCACAGCGGACACACCAGGAACCGCGGTGTTGGCCGTCGAATGGCGCTAGCTGCGCAGCATTTGTGCACCGCCGCCGTCAGTGTCAGCCAGTTTGCCGTGGCATACGGAGCTCCATCGCAGTCTTTAACACTGGTAGCATGCCGCGACAGCGTGGACGTGAACCGTATGTGCAGTTGACGGACTTTGAGCGAGGGCGTATAGTGGGCATGCGGGAGGCCGGGTGGACGTACCGCCGAATTGCTCAACACGTGGGGCGTGAGGTCTCCACAGTACATCGATGTTGTCGCCAGTGGTCGGCGGAAGGTGCACGTGCCCGTCGACCTGGGACCGGACCGCAGCGACGCACGGATGCACGCCAAGACCGTAGGATCCTACGCAGTGCCGTAGGGGACCGCACCGCCACTTCCCAGCAAATTAGGGACACTGTTGCTCCTGGGGTATCGGCGAGGACCATTCGCAACCGTCTCCATGAAGCTGGGCTACGGTCCCGCACACCGTTAGGCCGTCTTCCGCTCACGCCCCAACATCGTGCAGCCCGCCTCCAGTGGTGTCGCGACAGGCGTGAATCGAGGGACGAATGGAGACGTGTCGTCTTCAGCGATGAGAGTCGCTTCTGCCCTGGTGCCAATGATGGTCGTATGCGTGTTTGGCGCCGTGCAGGTGAGCGCCACAATCAGGACTGCATACGACCGAGGCACACAGGGCCAACACCCGGCATCATGGTGTGGGGAGCGATCTCCTACACTGGCTGTACACCACCGGTGATCGTCGAGGGGACACTGAATAGTGCACGGTACATCCAAACCGTCATCGAACCCATCGTTCTACCATTCCTAGACCGGCAAGGGAACTTGCTGTTCCAACAGGACAATGCACGTCCGCATGTATCCCGTGCCACCCAACGTGCTCTAGAAGGTGTAAGTCAACTACCCTGGCCAGCAAGATCTCCGGATCTGTCCCCCATTGAGCATGTTTGGGACTGGATGAAGCGTCGTCTCACGCGGTCTGCGCGTCCAGCACGAACGCTGGTCCAACTGAGGCGCCAGGTGGAAATGGCATGGCAAGCCGTTCCACAGGACTACATCCAGCATCTCTACGATCGTCTCCATGGGAGAATAGCAGCCTGCATTGCTGCGAAAGGTGGATATACACTGTACTAATGCCGACATTGTGCATGCTCTGTTGCCTGTGTCTATGTGCCTGTGGTTCTGTCAGTGTGATCATGTGATGTATCTGACCCCAGGAATGTGTCAATAAAGTTTCCCCTTCCTGGGACAATGAATTCACGGTGTTCTTATTTCAATTTCCAGGAGTGTATTTATGTGAATATTGTAGCTATCAGCTAGTTGTCATTTCATTTCATTGAGCACCTAATTCAATTACTGTTTCCTTTTGGTGAATACTGACGTGCCACCAGCAAGCTGAATAACGCTTCAGTACATAAATTAAATATAAGTGCTGACAATGAGCAACACTTAACCACACCTTTCCAGATTTAGGCTTCTTGTACCATTCTGGCAGTGCTGACTACGCCTTTTGCATTACTGGAATGACAACACCTGATATTTCTAAAAGGTTTCTCTTAATTTACGAATGCTGTGATGTTTCCTTGTTGTTCTAAAATCTTCCATTTATTAATAGCCGCACTGCTGAAATTGCGTTTCGTAAAACCAGTCACGTCTGCTCCTAATCTTGTTTTCAATTTCTTTTCCTTTCCATTAAAGCACTTTTGTGAACTTTTTTAACGTAAGTGACGCTATACGCAATTTTGTTTATTTAGGCTGTAGAATTAGTTTCTGACCATTTTAAAATATACCAGATTTATTTCGGGATTACTCGTTAAGGGGTTTCAGTACACGATGTAGCTATGAGTGAGTGAATGAATAAATGAAGAGAGGAATAATTGTTTGAAAATCCTCCACTGGAGTGACATAAACAGAAATTTATAATCAGGTTTCGGGACCAAGGAATCGAACACAGTTCTTCTGAATTCAAATCTTATGTTTCACTACGATGAATGGTCTCCAGTAGCTAGCTCCGGGAGAGATACAAAACTGATTCTAAAGAATCCGCATTTTCCTAAGCAGTACACTGATAGTACCCATTGCAACATATAAACCGGTAAAGTAACTTGTAAAGCCTGAGCCATATCTGTTGCTACAGCAATGTTTCCAATCAAAGCTATTCCTCGCCAGAACTTAGCGTGGACAATAGGACCACTCTAAGCTTACCAAATTTATCAGTAAATTTTACTGTCTTCTTCTAAGAAGGGATGCATATATCAGTAACATCAATCAGCAATGAAATATTGCCAGTTTATCTGCATTAAGAGTGTACTGTTATTTCTGCACGCTTCTCTAATATTTTCTGTTCTGATGGACTATGTGTAGATGCTATTCACAGCTTATTTAACCTGAAACGTTAGCCCTACATTTACAAAATCGCTATATTTGATCCGTCCAAACGTCGCAATAGCATGTTCGAGTGAAATAAATTTCTCTAACGTGTGCAGCAATCGATTTCAGACCTGCCGGAAGGTTTCAGAAGATCTGACCAGCGTTGAGAGAAATGTTGCTGCCATTAACAGAGTAGTAACTGCGCTTAATATGGTGCACCGACCTGCAGCTCAGCTTGCATTCCAAGAGCGTAAAAAGAAGGAAGTCTCGACGTGGGCTTTAAACCAGCACTCGCTCTTGAAAAAGGCCCGGCGCATGCCTTCCGTGGTTGGAAGAGAGTGTTCGCTCGACTTCCATGGAGAGAAATTTAAAACCTGCTAACATACTCCCAGGATATATTAGTCTTGTTAGCTACAAACTTTGCCTGTGCACCGGAGAGCGGTTTTTAGTCGCGTCCGTGTTCGGGACTCAGCGAATGAATGTGTTTTTTTTTTTTAAATTATGTTGGAAACGTCTGGTTTCGAATGTACTGAGCATCATTCAGTAGTGCAAGTTATCTCGATGTGGGATTGTCAGCAGTACATCATAGGATTAAAGCTGAGGTTTTTTGAAGAGGATGTTATCGAGACGGCGAACAAATTTAGCTTACTTATTTTATAAATACTATAGGCGTTCAATAAGTAATGCAACACATTTTGTGAAAGCAGGTTCGTTTTATTTGGGAGTTCCAACTCTTCCGGCTATAAAAACCTAGTTTTCAATATAATCTTCCTTAAATGCGACGGCCTTACGCTACCTTACTGGGAGGACCCATGTGATACCACTCTGCTAGTCGAAGTTTTGCTGTATCAGTAACCTCCTTCACTGGGCCAAACAGATGGAATATATGAGATCCGGGCTCTAGAGCGGATGAGGAAGAACGATCGACTGAAGTTTTGTGAGCTCCTCTCGTGTGCAAACAGTTGTGTGAGGCCTTGCGTAGTCATGAAGAAGGAGAAGTTTGTTTGGATTTTGGTGGCGACGAACAAGCTGAAGCCGTTTCTTCAATTTCTTGATGGTAGCGCAATACACTTGCTAGTTGATCGTTGCAACATGAGGGAGGACATCAAACAGAATAACCCCTTCAGCGTCCCAGAAGACTGTCGCCACGACTTTACCGATTGGGGGTCCGGCTTGAGGACAGATGGTGTGGTATTATTCCATGGATTGCGGATTTGTTTCTGGTTCGAAATGATGAATCCATGTCTCATCGCCTGCTACGATGTTCTATAAAACATTGTCGCTATCAGTGTCGTAACGTGCAGCCAACTCCGCACAAATGGTCCTTCATTGCTCTTGTATTGTATTCTATGTTAACCGGAGACCTAGAAACGATGGAGAGGCTCCGTCCCCGCCGCAGCCGTAGTGGTCTACAACCCCACGACGACTACCGCAGTCCACTTCACCCCCCCCCCCCCTCCCAGGGAAAGTCTCACACCAGACGAGTGTAACCCCTACGTTTGCGTGGTAGAGTAATGGTGGTGTACGCGTACGTGGAGAACTTGTTTGCGCAGCAATCGCCGACATAGTGTAGTTGAGGCGGAATAAGGAGAACCAGCCCGCATTCGCCGAGGCAGATGGAAAACAGCCTAAAAACCATCCACAGACTGGCCGACTCACCGGACCTCGACACAAGTCCTCCGGGCGGATTCGTGCCTGGGACCAGGCGCTCCTTCCCACTCCGGAAAGCCGTGTGTTAGACCGCACGGCCTACCGGGCGGGCCTTCATTGCTCTTCAAGGTCTTCTGTTACGCGGCGAGGAATCCAGGCGGCATACATCTTTGAGTACCCCACGTGGTGGACGAATGTGTCAGCACTACCAACAGAGACGTCCAGTTGTGCAGCCCGTAGATCATCTTGAATGAAAGTGTCCACACGTTCCAACATTGTAGGGGTCAGAGCTGTGTGCTGCCGGCTAGAGCGGACAGGTTTGTGCGATCTTGTTGCTACGATGACAGAAGACGCACCCAATGACTCACCGTGCTTTTGATCATAGCCTGTGATGCTGTTGGTTTTCGTCAAAAGAACCTCAGTGACTGTCTTCTGCTTGGAGCACACCTTCATTATAGACGCCTATGAAAATAGAGGGGCTGAAACAAGAATATTCCACGATCTCCGACGTGAAATTTCCCCAATTTTTCAACCGAATCTGGTGGAGGCACAAAAGGTGTTGCGTTACTTATTGAACGCCGTTCATACTTACTAACGTTAGCGTGGAGAGCTGCATCAAACAAGACTTCAGACTGAAGGTCACAATAGTAAAAAGGTGTAGATAACAACAAATATTCAAGGAAGAAGACGAACTATGGCCTTTGTGCCAGCAAAAGCTGTCCCTATTATTTTAAGCAGCGTTGTGTACACAACAGAGTTACCAGATTTGCTTTAGTGCGAAAATAAAATAGTCATGACTGTTTGATGAAGTACGCCTCTGACTAACGAAGAACACCGCGAAGAAATTTTGGAACGTTCCTTTCGTTCGTGTATCGGAGCCTGTTCGGCGTCGTGCTAAGCCCACATTCGTCGTCACAGCCTCCATCCACGTACCCTTGGCGATGAACGGTGAGCGAGACGTACTGCTCCTGAGATTTAATCGAAAACGTTTTTTGGTGGACCCTGTTTAATTCTCTGCACTGATACTCACGTTAAATCTGTCTAAATGAATGTCTTCAGCCTCGCTTCGACCCGCGAGACAGGGTGCTTGCTACAGCTCCAAAGTCGATACTCAAAAGCCCTGTAGCTGTCTAATTATTTACGAGAAATATTGCGAGACCCGACCACTGGACTGGAATATGTTCAGCGCCGTAGTGCCAATAATATTTTATGGACAAATTTTTGAGAATATGGTAGAGAAGTATCGCAGTAGCCGCTGATCGCCGACTAGCGCAGGGCGTTGGCATTCCGATAACCGTAACAGAGCTATTGATTTACTGCTGGACGGGCGAGCAGTGCAGCGTTAAGGCACGGTTCTTACCGTACAGGAAAAGGGGGTTTCTCCACCTACGGGTTTCAGTAGCGTTCCTGAAAATGTGATGAGAAGCAGCACATTGGCATAATAGGACCGCTGGTATTCCACACAAATAGTTGAAATTTTGATAGCAAATTAATTCGAAACCCAGCAGTTATAAGAGAAAGTGGGTTCTACGCCAAACGTGGGGATGGCTTGGGGCAGCCAACAGCAGTCACGAGTTTAGGTCTCCGTCGTGATACCTGCGCCTGGCAATGAGTCCGCTAGCTGTGGTGTAGGAGTGCGTTCTTTATTAGTAATCAAAACGTCATTAGTCCCGGGTTCGAAAACCGGCACCGCTTAAATTTTCAAATAATCAGTATTGGCGGTCGAAAACTTCCGGCATAAGAAGTCACCCTTATTCTGCCAACGGCCTTGTCAAAGAGGGCGGAGGAGCGGATAGAGGTTCAGGGCACTCTCTTGTCCTAGGGGTGGGAAATTACCCCTAAAGGCGGAAGAATCAGCAATGATCAACGACATGAGGATGCAGAAGGCAATGGAAACCACTGCATTAAAGACACGTAACGTGTATCCACAGGACATGTGGCCTGCAATTGAAGAAGTGTCATGATGATCTCTCCATTGGCAAAAGATTCCGGAATAGTGCCCCATTCGGATCTCCGGGAGGGGACTGCCAAGGGGGAGGCTATCATGAGAAAAAGATTGAATAATCTACGAAAGGATAACGTTCTACGAGTCGGGGCGTGGAATGTCAGAAGCTTGAACGTGGTAGGAAGCTAGAAAATCTATAAAGGGAAATGCAAAGGCTCAGTCTAGATATATTAGGGTCAGTGAAGTGAAGTGGAAAGAAGGCATGGAATTCTGGTCAGATGAGTATAGAGTAATATCAACAGCGGCAGAAATTGGTATCACGGCAGTGGGATTCGTTATGAATAGGAAGGTAGGGCAGAGAATGCGGTACTGTGAGCAATTCAGTGATAGGGTTATTCTTACCAGATTCGACAGCAAAACAATACCGACAACGGTTCAGGTATACATGCCGAGGTCGAAAGTTGGAGATGAGGAGCTAGAGAAAGTATATGAGGATACTGAAACGATAATACAGTATGTAAAGGGAGATGATAGTCTAATAATCATGGGGGACTGGAATGCAGTTAAAGGGGAAGGCGTAGAAGAAAAGGTTACACTAGAATATGGGCTTGGGCCAAGGAACGAGAGAGGAGAAAGACTAATTGAGTTCTGTAATAAATTTCTGCTAGTAATGGCGAATACTTTGTTCAAGAATCACAAGAGGAGAAGGTATACTTGGAAAAGGCCGAGTGATACGGGAAACTTTCAGTTATATTACATCATGGTCAGACGGGGATTCCGAAATCAGATACTGAATTGTAAGGCGTACCCAGGAGCAGATATAGACTTAGATCACAATGTAGTAGTGATGAAGAGTAAGCTGAAGTTTAAGAGTTTAGTCAGGAAGAATCAGTACGCAAAGAAGTGGGATACGAAAGTACTAAGGAATGGTGAGATACGCTTGAATTTCTCTAAGGCTACAGATACAACAGTAGGGAATAGCTCAGTAGGTATAACAGTTGAAGAGGAATGGACATCTCTAAGGTACAAGGCGCTGAGGAATGATATAAATAATTAGAGTAGGGAAGCTAAGACGAAATGGCTGCATGAAAAATGTGAACAAATCGAAAATGAAATAATCGTCGGAAGGACTGACACGGCGTACAGGAAAGCCAAAACAACCTTCGATGAAATTGAAAACTTGGCTGGAAACGTTAAGAGAGCAGCGGGAATTCCGCTGTTAAATGCACAGGAGAGAGCGGATAGGTGGAAAGAGTACACTGAAGGCCTCTATGAGGAGAAAATTTGATGTTATAGAAGAAGAAACAGGAGTCGATTTTGAAGAGATAGGGGATCCAGTATTAGGATAAGAATTTAAGAAAGCTTTCGATGACTTAAGATGAAATAAGGCAGAAGGGATAGATAATATTCCATCAGAATTTCTAACTATTTAAGTTTGTTTGTAGAATGTATGAGTCTGGCGACATACCATCTGACTTTCGAAAAAGTATCATCCACACAATTCCGAAGACTACAAGAGCTGACAAGTGCGAGAATTATCACACAATCAGCTTAACATCTCATGCATCCAAGCTGCTGGCAAAAAATAATACACAGAAGAATGGAAGAGAAAATTGAGGATGCGCTAGATGACGATCAGTTTGGCTTTAGGAGAGGTAAAGGCACCAAAGAAGCAATTCAGACATAGCGGTTGATAATGGAAGCAAGACTAATGAAAAATCAAGATACGTTCGTAGGATTTGTCGACCTGAAAAAGGCGTTCTACAATGTGAAATGGTGCAAGACGTTCGAAATTCTGAGAAAAATAGATGTAAGCTATAGTTAGAGACAGTAATATACAATATGTACATGAGCCAAGAGGGAATAATAAGAGTGGACTATCAAGAGCGAAGTGCTCGGATTAAAAAGGGTGTAACAGAGGGATGTAGTCTTTCGCCTCTACTGTTCAATCTGTACAACGAAGAAGCAATGACGAAAATAAAGGAAAGATTCAGGAGTGGAATTAAAATTCACGGTGAAAGAATATCAATGATACGATTCGCCGTTGGCATTGCTATCCTGAGTGAAACGAAAGAAGAATTACATGATCTGCTGAATGAAATAAACAGTCTAATGAGTATAGAGTATGGACTGTGAGTAAATTGAAGAAAGACGAGACTAATGAGAAGTAGCAGAAATGATAACAGCGAGAAACTTAACATCAGAATTGATGGTCACGAAGTAGATGCTACCTTGGCAGCATAATAACCAATGACGGACGGAGCAAGGAGGACATCAAAAGCAGACTATCACTGGCAAAAAGGTCTTCTTGGCCAAGAGAAGTCTACTAGAATCAAACACAGGCCATAATTTGAGTAAGAAATTTTTGTGAATGTACGTCTGAAGCACAACATTGTATGGTAATGAAATATATTCTGTGGGAAAATCGGAACAGAAGAGAATCGAACCATTTGAGATGTGGTGCTACAGAGGAATGTTGAAAATTAGGTGGTCTGATAAGGTAAGGAATGCGGAGGTTCTGTGCAGAATCAGAGAGGAAAGGAATATGTGGAAAACACTGACAAAGAAAAGGGAGAGGATGATAGGACATCTGTTAAGACATCAGGGAATCACTTCCATGGTACTACAGGGAACTGTAGAGGGCAGAAACTTCAGAGGAAGATAAACATTGGAATAAATCCAGGAAATAATTGAGGACGTGCGTCGCAAGTGCTTTTCTGAGATGATGAGGTTGGCACAGGAGAGGAATTCGTGGCGGACCGCATCAAACCAATCAAATGAGTCAACAAAAAAAAAATGCCGGATTTATGCCACGTCGGAGCAGAGCCCTCCCAGGCTCACTCCATCAGCAACCCAGATTACAACCCAGGAGGGATGGGGTATATCCTGGGCACTGCAGACGCTATTCGCTAATGTGATGTGGGTGCCACCGTATCGCACACCTTCGGTCACTGGGACGCAGCCATTCTACACAGTGCTTGCTATTGTTGCGGGATTACCGGTAGGGATGGCGGTTATCGATGAAACAATCGGTTTTCGGTTATACTGTTTTCTTTGCCTTCATTTTAACCTGACTGTTAGAACCGCTTAGATTAACTGGTTTCTGAAATAGCCGATTTTCAATCTTTTATTGCTATTATTTGCAAGCAATAAACGTAGACTCCAAAAACTGAAACATTCTAGTGTAGGTGAAGGCGCAGGAGATACTGATCGATGTGGGTTGAGGCTGTGGCAGAAATCTGTCTCTTTCCACAAAGATGACGAAGGTCAAGCAGACGAGTGCAGCAATGGCGACAGCGAAAGGTCACAAGTTGATGACTTCCCTGCATCGTTTCTTTGATAAGATCAATTTCCTTTTAAAGCAAATGGAACAGTGTACTTCATTGCTACCGCACTTCCGAAAATACTTCGAGACTCGGCGTGGTGCCAGCCTGCAACGCAAACAATGTCAAGGACGACAGCGCGAAACTACGGAATAGACCAGGTGGTGGGCGCAAGACTTGCACACTGCACGTAACAGGGGTACCGTCTAATTGACCACGCCACAAGGCAACTAAAAGAATGCAAAAATGAAGCACAGAGTGTACTCGTATATACAGAACTCTGCAAACATGTTATGTAGACATTACAAAAATGCCAAAAATAATACATCAATTACATTTTGCTTCGAAACATGTCAGACTTGAAATCCTCCTGCATGTATATATGTCATCGTAAAAAATAGACCTTTTAATTGTACAGATACAGTAGCATCAGACGAGTGCGAAGAGCAAATTACGTGAAATGTTACCAATGTTAACTTCATTTACGTAAATTGTTATGAAACGATGTTCTAGCACACTACATGTGAACTAAGGCCGATGGCGCGAAAATACATTCACAAGTCAAGAGTGCCTGTGCACTACCCACAGACAGTACATTCCAGAGATAGTAGTTGTAAGCTTCTTATCATAACATCTTTTTACATCAGCTGACAAAATACACCTGTCTAGGTAGTGATACAGTCGTAAGACGCAAGGGGACAGGATACGAAAATGTATTAATAACAAAATAGCGTAAAAATACAAATGTTATCTATTCCAATGTTCTCACACAGGTTTGGGTACTCTTACAGTACATGGTGTGGTGTCTAGGAAGCCTGCATACTCGGACCGCTAGACAAACCAATCGTATTAATGAGTTTTATTACAAAAAGAAAATTACAATACTTAACTTTTGCAGTTACACTGATGCATCGCAAGGAAAGGGCGTTGTACAAAATAATCAAGCTACTTCAGTACAGACAATCCCAGTCTGCGCTACATAGAGAGTACAAGGGAAATGAATAGTGTTGACGCTGGTATACAAACCGCTAATCTTGAAGCTGCTATTTAACTGGGGCGACACCAGTTGGTCGCGGCGCTTATGTCCTCTTTACCTAGGGGCCACTGCTGTCGCGTTGTCGTCCTGGAGAATGGTCCGGTCAGTATGCGATTGGCTGATTTCTTCTCACAGCCTTCTTTCCCCTGTCGTTCGCGACTGGTGTGCCGGCGCTTGACATGGCAACAGTAATCTTTGTTTGCCTATACATTGCAACTGACGAAAAAACATACAAGGCGTAAATTGTGCGCCAGTGATACAGCCAACAGTGCAGCACAGCAAATTTGGATAATACATCACAAGACGCTACGTTATAAATACGGGATATATCTTCTTACCAAACCCTAGTATGAGGAATGTCGATATCTAAAAGCATATAGTTATAAATTCCAAAGTACTTAGAATAATTCTGATAAAAATATAAAAAAGATCATTATGCAATAATATGATGCACGGCTAAAATAGATTAAATACGGCAAGACATAGTCTCCGGATATAGTCAATGGCGAATATGATATCCAATAAAAAAATTTAAATGCTCGTTTGTTTAAAATCGTAAATCCCCTAAAGCTCTTCACCGATCGTCTTGAAATTTTGTCACAACGCTGTATTCAGATACGCAAATGTTTTTATATACATACTAGAGAGCCACGTATAATATGTAAATATATATAGAAAAACTATAGATAAAAATGCGAATGATCGAATGTTCAAAGTCTTAAATCTCCAAAAGTTCTTTAACGATTACTTCGAAATTTCGACACAACATGGATCCGAATTCACACTTATTTTTATATACGTATTTTTTAAAAACTACTGACATAAAAATAAATATGTAAAATATAAAGGGGAAACATTGTTACCAAAAATCTCATAAAAGTACTCGACAGATTGACTTCAAGTCTTTACACATTTGTGTAATAAACGTTTGGACTCACATGGGCTATGCCTTGTTATCAAGAAGAAAGTTGTATTTATGGCTTATCAGTTAATGATTAGCATACTCCTACAGAATCTGAATTTGGAAAAACTATAAACAAGGCTTTAGGTCAGAGAGAGGAGATAAGAGGTGGGAGGAAATGGACATAAAATCCGGAAAGGAGGAGATGGAAAGAGAGAGGGGTTGGAGGAGATGATGGAAGGAGAGAAGGGGAAGGAGGAAAAGTTGGACAAATAAAGGGGAGTGGGAGATGGACAGGGACAGGAGGGAGAATGAGATAGGACATATACACAAGTCCCATACATATTAGAAATGCGTGCACTCTTTTCTTTCATTTTCATTTAACCAGACTGAGCCCACAGCGATGTTTGGTCAGAAATATCTAGTAATGATAATGAAAATGATAATGTGTTCGTACGTGAATGTATGGAATTTAATAAATGCCACTGTCATTAGCAGTTTCCCAATTACATTCTTGTCCCATATGAATAACGATATTTTATAGAAACATGTTTCCGGATGGACTTAATGTGGACCAAAGCTGACTGGTCCAAGGAAGAGCGAGAAACAATTGAATAATATTAGGAGACGAGATAGAAGAAAGCAGGGATAGAAACGGATAAGAAAAGTATGACTGGTTTACCGTTCGACTGATATACTGGATCACTTGGGACATGACTGTGATATACTGTCACTCTGACAATGCTCATAACCTAAAGCTAAGGTTAAGAAATTGAATCAGTAAAGAAGGAATGACAGAGGGATATATCCTCAGTATGTGATCTGTTTAGTATAATATTCATTTGTGCAAACCGTATTTTAGTCCGACCTCTGGATCGGTAGATATCTGAATTTCAAGTGAGCGTCCGCAACAGAATTCCATGGTTGTACGACTGTCGTTTCCGACCGTCATACCGTGGGGGCTGCCAGGCATCCATGATGAACGCAAGTCAGCCATACTGCCGAGGGCTGCCAGGTGTCCAGGATGAACTCAAGTCAGCCGTACCGTGGAGGGCTGCCAGGCGTCCAGGATGACCGCAAGTCACCTGTACCATGGAGGGCTGCCAGGCATCCAGGATGAATGCAAGTCAGCCGTACCAAGGAAGGCTTCCAGGCGTCCAGGATGAATGCTAGTCATCCATAACATGGAGGGCTGCCAGACGTGCAGGATGAACGCAAGTCACCCATACAGTGGAGGGCTGCCAGGCCTCCAGGGTGAATGCAAGTCACCTGTACCGTGGTGGGCTGCCAGTCCTCCATGATGAACGCAAGTCACCCATACCGTGGAGGGCTGCCAGGTGTCCAGGATGGATGCAAGTCACCTGTCGGTGGAGGGCTGCCAGGGGTCCAGGATGAACGCAAGTCACCTGTACCGTGGAGGCCTGCCAGGCGTCCAGGATTAACCCAAGTCACCCATACCGTTGAGGTCTGCCAGGCATGCAGGATGAACGCAAGTCACCTGTACCGTATAGAGCTACCAGGCTCCCAGGATGAACGCAAGTCACCCGTACCGTGGAGGGCTGCCAGGCGTCCAGGATGAACGCAAGTCATCATGGCAGGGCCGGAGCGAATGTTAGAAGTGTTCTGGAGACTTGGCCCAAGGATACTAAAAGAGAAACTAAAACTAAGATATAGTTAGCAGTGCAGACACCACTTAGCAAGAGGCAGCTGAATTCGTCAAAAAGCTCTGAATGGCAGATGAAGAAACTTAGTCCATCCAGAAAAATGTGTTTGAGGAGGCTGCACAATTGTAAAATTATTTCAAGCATTGTTACTGTAGGTTCGTAATGGAGGAACCAGCAGGTAGCACAATCAAATGAGAATTGTAGATATTAGGAAAAGTGAATTGTCTGACGACACAGTCGGCGCAAAAGTTAAAAATACTGGACACAAAGCATCCGCGGAGGTATAACACATCAGGTGTTGACTGAGGATAGACCTGTAGCTGAGGGCCATTCCCCCTCAGTTGGTTTTTGTTGTTCATCTTATGCTATCAGAGTCAAAATACCAACAGGAAGCGACTTTAATTGGTGTTTGAAGTTATATTTTTGATTCTGACAACAACTACGGGCTTAAACATAGACAGCTTAAATAAACAAAGCTTGTGGTGCAGTATTACAATCATCTCTCACTTTGCTGATTGGTAAGTAGTATGATGCTTATGATCCTGTAATGGACATCCGAGCATTATGATAAGTAGTCGCTGATGACCAGTTTGGTAGCGACTGGGGGTATCAATTTTTAAGCTGCGGCGACGCGTATCGATTTTATTTTCGATAGGAGTCACGCTTCTCCCAAAGAAAGAGAAAAGCATTGCAGCTGAATTCCTTGTGAGTGTTATTTCAGCTACCTGTTGAGCTGACGTTTTTAACTTCTTTCCCCATTAAACTTAAGTTAAATTATCATGACTGAATGATATCTAGTAACTTGAATGGAAACCTTTCCGAGAGAGAAACCGCTTCACCAATACTTTAACATTAATATCTCCCACATCCCGGATGTAAGTGAAGAGTGTGCACCGAGGTGGAGTGAGGAGTCAGCAAAGGCCAGGAAAGGAAGCAACACTGTGGAACGAGAAGATGGGCAGTTATCGTGTGCCTGCTACACAGCACTGGCTGATTCTCTCTATCTCTCTCTACCTCTTCCTCTAACGCTGGGCCGTGTACCGAGGACGGCGATGAATGTGGAAGTGACGGCTACGCTCTGGCCGGAGTGGCAATGGGTTGAAGAGCACACAGTCTCTAGCAGAGACTGAACTACTCTGCGGATCGAAACACTGGAAAAGGCCATTTAAGTTGCTTTCCTTTTGTCGTGATGAGTGGCAGGAGTGTGCTTAGCGGTGTTTGAATGGTGTCGTTTGGCAGGTATTGGTTTGCTCACAAGATTGAATTTGTTAGTTGCGGTTCTGATCAGCATTCCCTGTTCATATGGTAGTAGCTTGTGTCCTAGAATAGAATATTGTGTTCCCCACTGTTTTGATCATTGGATTTCTGTCTACTATAGCTACTCTAACTTTTTGCTTATGTAGGAGTACCAGGGTTTGGCGTGTTCTGGTTGTCAGCAATGTAGCATTAAGACTTTTATTTAAATGTTTACGTATCTTGACACTATACACATTATAGTGTAATATTTAGTTTTATTAAAGATGGGCAGATGTAAATGTTTTGTCAAGGCATTTAAAACGCAGATGGCGTCACATATTATTTTACTTGAAATTTTGCTCTTTTTGTAGTATCGAGGCTTAACTTCTGTGAACTGAACTCTTCTTATAAGGATGGTAAATAACAGTAGTTTTTTTAACAACATTAATTGAATTGCTATTTAGATGCTTTGTTACTGTGGTCTGTTAACTTGTGATATCTTGATTATGGTAAAAAAAATGGTTCAAATGGCTCTGAGCACTATGGGACTCAACTGCTGAGGTCATTAGTCCCCTAGAACTTAGAACTAGTTAAACCTAACTAACCTAAGGACATCACAAACATCCATGCCCGAGGCAGGATTCGAACCTGCGACCGTAGCGGTCTTGCGGTTCCAGACTGCAGCGCCTTTAACCGCACGGCCACTTCAGCCGGCGATTATGGTAAGGTGGCTCTCGGAGTGAGGGATAAAACTCTGGATCTGGTTGTTGTTAATAATGTTTATAAAGTGTTACTTGTCCAACTGCAGCATTTTCCACAGTCCATTTCATTGTCACCACAATTTCATTAGCAGCAGAGTACAGTTTTATTGGGCGTCGGACATTAATTAGAATTTATTGTGTCTTAATTGCATTTGTAAGATCCTTGCTGAGTGTGCAATTTGTTACCGTTGCTGGTATGGAACCAAGGGAGGTACAAGAAGCGAGCGACCTCCGGAAAGAGCAAGTGCAGTATGAACTGGCTATTTGTGGACAGTCAACGAAAGGCAGCTTAGGTATCCAGGTACGTAGGTCGCTTCAAGCGTTCGACCAGCCGATCGCTGTCGGCCCGGTGCAGCTCGGCGAGGTGAGTGCGGCTGCTAATACATTAGCGTTGATCTCTCTTATTTAGACTATTTGTTGGTCTTCTTATAAGGAGACAGTCTCAACTTGGAGCCACGGATTTTAAAGCCGTTTTGGGAGAAGGAAGTACTCATCGTAAGTAAACTAAATACCTCACATTTTGGCCGCCAACGCTCAGCTGATTTCGAGGAAAATCGATTAGAATAATGTGAAGCGATTCATATACCCGTACTGCTGCATAATCTTTCGTCAAGGCTGCGTGGCTCAGAGGGTGAGCACGGGTCGGGATGTTCTGTTTCTTTCCTTTTTTTACTTTTATATTACTATCTCACGCCGAATTATTCATTCTTCCACGATTCTGTCGACTAATCTCTGGATTGGAACGCTATTAATGTACATTGCTTTTCTTTTGACTGAATCTGCCTCAAAAAAATTTCACTCTCGATTTCTGTATATTTCAGAACTTTTATAACTGTGTCCCCACTACCCCGTACAAATCGCGTGGTTCCCTTTATACCCGCAACTCCGCCCTCGTATACAGTCCGTTATTTCCTCTACATCTACAACCATCCTCGACGTTGCCAACGTTGGGAAGAACATGATCGTGCGCGCAGTGCGGATCAAACATTTGTCAAAACTCTATAAACGGAAAGGTTGGCAAGTGTGTGAATCGAATCACTGTTTTTGTGTGTGATAAGAAAAGAACAGAAATGGAAGAAAAACTGGACCTTCCACCAGTACGAAAGAGGTTCCCCGTGAGAACTCGTTGGAAGCTGAAAAATTCAAAGGCAAACGCTCTTCTTGCAGCGAATGCGATTTACCGCCCACACGATCTCATCACAGACCAGCCTTCGAGTGAAGTTAATTCTATTTCCCTGGAAATGGCCAAAGAAATGAACAGAGCTACAGTGGCAATGGTAAACGAAAATTTCCTTCCCTTTGAAGAAGGGTTCATCCTTGCAGATGAATCAGTTACTAAAGGATTATTCGAGGAGATATGTTTCACTGTCTTTGTATGTAATATTGTAATGACCTGTCGTATAATTTTTTTTATTTTTTGCCCCAATGTACAGATGAGCAAAGTGTGGAAGAATATGATCTGAAAAATCACGAAAAATTACGCATGAAGGGGAGTGAAACAGCGGAATCATCAGTCCTTCCTTCAGCAAGCCAAGCAACATGATTGCCAAGCAGTCGCGACGCAGTATCGAGTGAGAGACTTTGTCTACCTGAGCAACGTAGTGCTAAAGAAGTCGCAGGTCAAAAAGTTTAAGATGTTTTGGAAGGGACCATATCCGATATTGGGGGTGGTGTCACCTGTCACTCTAAAGCTCCAACTGCATTTTCGTTCTGTTGTCGTCCATGTCAACCGTGTAAAGCCCTACCTGGGTAGATTCCCTGTAGCAACGCAGGACGACGACGAGGACCGACCGAGGGGCAGACCAGCTGCTCCAAAATCCAGCAGCCGAGCACCGCGAGTTCACAGTCCACACTTCGAGCCCGAGGCTTCGCCGCCGCCAACCCAGCGATCCAGCCCAAGGCACACTTACAACCTCCGTAAGCGTGTGTAGTGTGAGTGAATGCAAGGTTTGTTGCGTTTAGCCGAGTGCATATGTGAATGTGCTGTGCAACATAAAATCGAAGCTATTGCGCAAGGTGCTCAAGTGTAAATAATATTTGTTCCACAGGTCGCCGAAGACGCATATTTCTTCATATTCATTGTTTAATTCTAGTGTGTAGAACTTATTAACCATGTTTACTGTAATTCCATTCTTTGTTATGTTAGTGTGTTCCATTAATGCTGTAGACGTAGTATCACAGAACGCAGGTGTGTTGTTTGAACCACAACCAGACATGGTAGCCTCAACGCACAGTGCTACAATTGTGCTTAAATATAATTTGTCTGAGATTCACCAACAATTTGATTGTGTTAAAAAACAAATTGATTTGATCCGTTCAATTAAGAATAATGATACAGTCTTGGAAACTGGAACCTCTTGGTATAATAACTGGATTACTGCAAAAATGCAAGTACAATCCACTTTCGTTAGTTATGAGCAAGGGATTAACTGTTTCTTAAAACTCTTGCCACATAAAAGCTTGATCAGGCGCAAACGTGCCTGGTTTGATTTTGGAGGTAGAGTTCTTCGTACCTTAACTAGCCAGGATCTAATGGACATAAAGGATAAAATACTAGCTCTAGAGCAGCATGTCTAACACAAATTCAGTTAACCTTTATAATGAAATAATTGCGTTAAGAAATATGCAAAAGACCTTTACTAACCACACATTGTTTATTGAACAAATTGTGAAAGAGTTCATTACACATTTTAACACAATTCGTGGTGAAATGAATGCAACCATCCGTGAATTATATGCAATTCTTCAAGCTGTGAGTGCACATTTAGATTTAAACACCCTTCTGTTAAAGAATTACTGACAGTTTATCAAACGCTAAGTTTGATGCTCTCAATTTAAGAATAGCCTTAGAAAGTAGTTCAAATGATTGCTTGAATAGTGTTTTATTGCATCCAGACCAATTTTTACAAATTTTGCTGTTGATTGAACGTAAGCTAGATCCATCATCTACCATGATTTAGCCTGTCAATTCCTACAATTTATATGCTTATTACAGATTATCTACCACATATTCTTTAGTGATTGAAGATCAACTAACTGTAGTTGTTTCTATACCGATTGCCATATCCAAGCATAATTTTTAAATGTATAAAATTCATACTTACCCTGTGAAATGGAACCAATTAGGTATTCACGCAATGTATCAGATAAAGGATTATTTATTAATCAGTAAAGATAGAAGATATTTTGTATCCTTGAATGAACATGATGTTCATAAGTGTAAACGTAGTCATAAGCTAATTTACCCAGAGATACTAGAGTGTACAGTTGTGAGAAAGATTTGTTTATGAACAATCCGCCTCGCGGTGATTGCCCTAGGATTTTAATGTATCTTCATCAACCATTCCTTAAAAGATATTCTGAAGGTGTAATATATTCGTTTAACTCGACTCTAGAAATCACATTTACCTGTAAAACGTTTGATACTCCTGAACTACCTTTCACATTCAAATTAACTGGTAGTGGATTAATTCTGAATATTACGCACTGTGATTTATCATGTGATCTGTTTGAAATGCCATCTGTATACCAACAACCTTTCATGCAGATGCAAAATTCCCCTTAACAAGGATGTTACCTGTTTATTACAATGAATCAAATGGCTCTGAGCACTATGCGACTAAACTTCCGAGGTCATCAGTCGCCTAGAATTTAGAACTAATTAAACCTAACTAACCTAAGGACATCACACACATCCATGCCCGAGGCAGGATTCGAACCTGCGACCGTAGCGGTCGCTCGGCTCCAGACTGTAGCGCCTAGAACCGCACGGCCACTCCGGCCGGCAATGAATCATACTTACTGACCTACGCAAGTCATTCTCTGTCCAGCTTACCCGAGGATGACAATTTAATTGCGGATATCCATGAAAGTGTAATAAATATTAATAATGAGTTAAATTTCTTAGAAGTAGCAACTAAAATTAAGTCTATTGAATCTTCCAATAATGCTAATCCATATTTGATTGTCAGTGTTGTGTTCTTTGTGCTTTTATTGATGTCTCTTGTATGTACAGCCTATGTAATGTATGAAATTGTTGTCCTGAAAACCCGCTCGACAGTGCCCATCGTCACTGTGTCTGCAAACAGAATAAACGTTGAAGTTCCCCCCAACGCCGCCATTCGCGAGACAAACGCATGACGCCCAGGAGGTCGCCTCGAGCAACCTTCGGTAGCTCGTTTTCATGACGGAGGGTGATTGTAACGGCAGAATTGTGCGGCCGTAGCGGACAGTGCCAGAGTCGCCACGCTGTGCGCTTATCACGCGGAATGCTGACGGGAAATGCAATCTGAGTCGCGCGCCGTGACGTGTACACAGCCACCGGCTACGAAGAGCAGTCTGAGAGCGGCCAGTTGCGAACATGTATCGCTCTCGACACAGTGACGACGTGTTACCAGACGCGCGTAATGCATTGTCGCACCGCCTTTATTAATAAATAGTAAAACTAAGTTTTCCGTGTTCCACATTCTGCACTACCCGGAACTACCGCCCACGCATTCCATCCTAATAGCAAATGGACGCAATAACAGTTTACTCGGCTGTCCAAAAAACTTGTATTTCTGTTTTCCTCAGTTTCTCGGAACGTTTTTGTACTTCTTCCTTTCATCGACCAACTGAAGAAGTTTTGTTCTATTACCCATGATTTTTTCGCAGTTGCCTTCTTTGTACCTGTGTTTTCCTTTGCAACTTCTGTGAATGCCCTTTTTAGAGACGTCCATTCCTCTTCAACTGTACTGCCTACTGAGCTATTTCCTTATTGCTGAATCTATAGGCTTAGAGAACTTCAAGCGTATCTCATCATTCCTTAGTACTTCCGTATCCCACTTCTTTGCGTATTGATTATTCCTGACTTATCTCATAAACTTCGGCCTATTCTAAATCACTATTACATTGTGATCTGAGTCTATATCTGATGCTGGGTACGCCTTACAATCCAATATCTGATTTCGGAATCTCTGTCTGACCATGATGTAATCTAACTGAAATCGTCCCGTATCACTCAGCGTTTTCCAAGTGTACCTCTTCCTGTTGTGATTCTTGTACAGAGTATTCGCTATTACTAGCTTATATTTATTAAAGAGCTCAATTAGTGATTCTCCTCTCTCATTCCTTGTCCCTCGATGCTGATAAGAAACCCTGTCATTGAACTGTCTCTGCCCTACTTTCCTAGTCATAAGGAAACCCACTCCCGTTATACCATTTTGTGTTGCTGTTGATATTGCCGTATACTCATCTGACCAGAAATCCTTATCTTCTTTCCATTTCACTTCACTAAACCTTGCTAATCTTGATTTACGTTTTGCATTTCGCTTTTCAGATTTTCTAGCTTCTCTATCACGTTCAAGGTTCTGACATTCCACGCCATGACTCATAGAACGTTGTCCTTTCGTTTATTATTCAATCTTTTCTCATGGTCACTTCCCCCTTGGCAGTCCCTTCCCGGAGATCCGAATGTGAGATTATCCCGGAATCTTTCGCCAATGGAGAGATCGTCATGACACTTTTTCAGTTGGAGGCAACATATTCTGTGGACACACATTGCGTTTCTGTAATGCCTTGCTTTCGATTGCCTTTTGCATCCTGATGACGTTGATCATTGCTGATTCTTTCGCCTTTAGGGGAAACTACCCACCCCAAGGACAAGAGAGTTCCCTGAACTTCTGTCCGCTCCTCCGGCCTCTTTTACTTCTTATGCCGGATGTCTTCGACCACTAATTCTGATTATTAACCAAATTTGAAACCGTGGCGGGTTTTGAACTTGGAGCCGATGACGTTTTGATTACTAATTAAAGACGCTACCCCTAGACCACGGATGCGTTACATATAAATATTTCGACTGCTTCTTTAATGATGGAGTCACATTGCATGGTGGCGGACGAAAGAACCTTTGTTTCTCCTTAGTTCATACCGTTTCTCGTGTCAAGACAGTGTTCAGAAATAGCTGACTTTTCTGGTTGACCCAAACTGATGTGACGTCTGTCTTTAAGTGTGCGACATGTCTTGCGAATGTATGATTTCCCACGCTGGTACGGGATTTTATATATCCTTGGCCTCCTTACACCCTAGGTTGCCTTTAACAAAACCCAGCATGGTTTGCACTCACACTTGGGGGGCGGGGGGGGGGGGGGGGGCGGGGCGGAGTACGCATTTTTTTTTTTAGGTTTCTTGAAACACCTGCCAGTCTCAAAGGACACGCCACCAACTTAGGGTAGAAAAAACATCCTCGTGTTCTCTGTTTCTTCGGCTATTCTTGAGGTTTAGTCGCGTGCAGGTTGAAATACATTTCGGATCTGTTTATCAGTGTACCCGTTTTGTACAGACACAGAGAGAAGATGGCTAAGCTCTGCTGATAAGCTTCGTGGATCTGGCGTAACTTTGGCCCTATGAACGAGAGTCCGTAATGCACCACTGCGTTTAGGTGGGTGATAGCAGCTCGTAGCTCGTAGCTCGTAGGTATAGGTCATTGTGAGTTGGTCTACGGACCCCATTGTGACCCAAGGAACCATCTTCTTTTATGAGGTTCAAGACATCTAAGAAGGGGAGGTCTCCAATTTTGTCCATTTCCATGGTGAAGCAAATGCTCAGTTGGAGGGAGTTAAGGCGTTCCAGAAATGTAGGTAGTGTTGCTGTTAACGTGACCTTATTACGAAGGTGTCGTTCACGTATCTCTAGAAACATTAAGGTTTCAAAACAGCCAACTGAAGTGCTTTTTCGTACTGGAACTCCATCACTAAAGAAGTAGTCAAAATTTGTAAAAGTAAAAACCTGACTAACAGAGACAAGGGATTGCAAATTAGCAAGGCACGGGAACCAGCATTGACGGTGCTTTGGCATCGTCGGCCGCACACGAGCGGATCAGAGTCAACACAGATGGGGAAACGGAGTCCGCATACTTAAACGGGCCGCCAATACTGTCCGCGCTCTCGCTGGGCAGCGATTTGCGGCCTCGTTTTTCCCGGGCCGCGCATGGGAAGACCGTGGCCCGTTTCCCCGGCACGGGGCACTACATGTCGCCATGCTTTATGATTCGTCTACGATGTCCTTATAGCCCCATTCCTCGACACCTGCGCTTTTCTTGCGAGCCTGCACATTTATTGGCGGTCCACTGCAGCAACATGCCAGTAAGTACCTGAAGATGACGAACAGCTGTCTGGATGAAATAGTGTGCAGCTTTCACAACATTATCCGACGCGAAGCTGTAAACAGCTGAGCAGTTATTGCGTCGGGAAAGTCTCAGGCAGCGCCAAGACTACCTTGGTCACAAAACGGAACTTGAGTAAGCTATCACAGTTGCCGATCGCACTGTACAGTATAACTGTACCCGCCAATAGTCCATTAAATTTCGGGCATGCAGCCGCGCAAATAAAATTTCCTCCACTTATATTTCGACCGCGTATCGTCCGGCCATCCTCAGAGTGAGTCACAAGACTGACGACGAGATGCCAATCGTGGCCTTATATGCTCCACCGCTGCGGTACTGCGCATGCGGGTCACAGATGCGTGCTGATAAAGGTAATGCTACAGTCCTTTTGCCTCAGCATGTCTACAAGGAAAAGATATGTGGTCTACTTAGTTCTGGTGCATACCGGAAGATTAGCAGAGATTGCCGGCCGGTTTGGCCGTGCGGTTGTAGGCGCTACAGTCTGGAACCGAGCGACCGTGTTGTCCATCCGAGTTTTGTGATCGCTTCCATGGTTTTTTGACTGACATGTGGCCGTGCATTGTCGTGCAACAGCAAAACTTTCAGCTTTTGCCGATGTGGTCGAACACGACTCAGTCGAGCTTGAAGTTTCTTCAGTGTCGTCACATATGCATCAGAATCTATGGTGGTTCCACTTGGCATGATGTCCACAAGCAAGAGTCCTTCGGAATCGAAAAACACCGTAGCCATAACTTTTCCAGCAGAAGGTGCGGTTTTGAATTTTTTTCTTGCATGATACCACCTTATTGATTGCCTCTCGTCTCTGGTGAAAAATGATGGAGCCATGTTTCATCACCTGTCACAATTCTTCCAAGAAATTCATCTCCATCATTCTTGTACTGTTCCAAAAGTTCGCTGCATACCGTTCTTCTTGTTCCTTTGTGAGCCACTGTCAGCATCCTGGGAACCCACCTGGCACAAACCTTTCTTAACGCCAACACTTCCAGTATTCTGCAAACACTTCCTTCCCCTATTCCAACGTAGCGTGACAATTCGTTCACTGTGATGCGTCTGTCAGCAGTCACCAATTCGTTAACTCTCTGCACATTGTCTGGAGTGCGTGCAATACGAGGTCTGCCACTGTGAAGACAATCCTCAATATTGCCGTGCCCGTTTTCATCACGTAACCTGCTTGCCCACCGACTAACTGTACTGCGATTGACAGCAGCATCTCCATACACCCTTTTCAATCTCTTGTGGATGTTTCCCACTGTCTCGTTTTCACAGCACAGGAATTCTATGACAGCACGTTGCTTCTGACGAACGTCAAGTCTAGCAGTCATCTTGAAGACATGCTGCGGCAGCGCCACTCGCGGGAACAGGTTGAACTAAGTTTGAAAACAAGCGGGAGGGATGTATCTACACACTGTAAAACTTCAAGACGTGCAGAATGTAAACTGTATTTTTACAAAAATAATGTGCATTTCTTTTGAAGTGGCCCTCATGTGTATACAACGTACTATGAAGAAGAAAATATATACTACTTACTTTGGACAATGAAACTGCTCCTGTTGCCTGCTTTCAGTAGCCAGGTCATCAATTACCCACTAGATGTATACCGAAAAAATAAGACGACATGCATCAGTGCTACAAAATTCTTTGTGAAATAATTACATTCATCGATTTTGATTCTCGAAATCATGTACAACTGCAAAGACTCATTGGCCACTAAATAACTGCAGCACATTACATATAAAAAGAAGAATATGTATACTACTTATGATGCTGTTGCTGCTGCTGCTGTGGCCTCTGGCTCATCTACGATTTGGTGGATGTATGATGAAACAAGAAGACATGTATTCAATATTGCTACTAAGAAATTCTTAGAGAAAAAAGTTGCAGTTTTGGATTTGAATCTGTACTGACCAGCTAATTCTCCATTTTCCTCCTCTCTCTACTTCAGGCACTTGCTACTGCCAATGGCATTACCACTGCCTGATGCTCCTGAGCATTTCATTTTCAGTAATCAAAGTGGTAACATGCACACAAATGAGAAGCAAAATGACGACCAACGTGACACAATCGCTGACAATGGCAGAATGAGGGCGATTGGGTTTACTTTCATTGACTTGTTATTAGCCAATAGGAACACAGTATTCTGTAAAGGAGGTGAGGGAGAGGACACCTCTGTCTGCAGGTTTGAGATGCATGTGTGGGGACAAGTCTAGGTGGCATGTTACATTGACATCAAAGGAATTCTGCTTAGGTGCAGTCTATTAGATTGGAACACATACTTACGTGCTTAGTCTTGTCAGTTGCCTCGGCAGAAGTTCTCACATGTGCTGGCAGCCAAACTATCCTAACTGTACAAGTGACAGAATTAGACTGCACGCATTCCAGAATGGCACCCTGAGCTCATTCCTCACTTGCAGTTCACAAAAGCATGCTGTAGCAGTTTGTGCGTGGTCCAGTTGTGCGTGCCTGGCAATCGGTGCTTGCAGCGGGTGGGATCAGTGGGCAGTGAGATGGCAGTCGTTGGTGTAGTGAGTGGGGCGTGGTGGGTGACATTATTGGGGTGTTTTTTATTTTGGCAGATAGTTTTTAAGTGATCTAAGTGAGATCCACAGCCCTGCCGTATATTTAAATATTCTGCAAAATAGTCAGTGAGATATTATATGCAGTAACGATTTTTTTTTTTTTTGCCCTGAAGAAGATGGGGGGCCAAACTGTGTGTTGTGGGATTAAACAGTATGAATGTTGATCTAACTCCACCAACAGGATGCAAGAAAGAAACTGTTCCATACACGCAAAAGGATATCGATTTAACTAGTTAGTCAATCAATTTGATAGCACAATTTTTTACATCAAAATGGCACAGCGTCTCCAGGGGGAAGGAGGAAGGCTGGATGATTTCCCAGAGGGATTGGGGAGGGGAAGGGGTAGAGTAGGTTAAGGGGTGATATGGAACAGAACAATAACTGATTAGTCAATCAACTTGTAGTGAAGTTGAGCTACTGTTTTGATATCAAAAGTGGTGCCTGAGTGGAGAAAGCAGCACAATAA
The DNA here is from genome assembly GCF_023864275.1 of Schistocerca cancellata. Lineage (NCBI taxonomy): Eukaryota > Metazoa > Arthropoda > Insecta > Orthoptera > Acrididae > Schistocerca > Schistocerca cancellata. The sequence continues at coordinate 468,799,168 of NC_064627.1, read as the reverse complement.
ATTAATGGGAGTGGGATGGGGTGGCATTGGAAACCTATGACATCTTTAGGGGAGGGAGTAATCAATTGATCAGCTAATTACTTTGCATAATTAATTTGATATCAAAAGTGTACACAGAACAATAAGTTAAAAAATAAAAAATGGCATAGAAGAACAATAGGTTAAGGGCTGACATAGAATTAAGGGGAGGAGAGGGGAATAGTTTGGCCCTGAATGTATGCTTGCCCCTTAATGTATGCATCCCACACAAGCGATATGGCCTGGAAAAGACATTACCATACTACTCACAATATCCTCATCTGAAGAAGAAGGGAAATTAAATTCGAGGGAAACATAACCTTTCCATGTAGGGACTTCTGAAAGTAAGTTACACTTGTCATCTCACATTAAGACCATTGCGCAACAAGAGCGGCGCATCATCAGAAAAGAGTATACGTTACATATTTCCTGTAGACATAGTCCTGTTGTGGCACTGACAACAGGTGCAGCGCAGCTTACTATTTAAATATCACAGCAATTGGAAACTTTCTCCGAAGCTAAAGTGTCAGGGACGGTATGATTCTCGTAGGTAAAACGTCTGACTGCACACAGATTCACAGTGAAATTCCAGCAGTATAAGGACCAAATGCTAATGAAGCGGCGCCAACACACAGATCGGGAAGTCCAAACTTCAGATATGTCACAATGCCGTTTCAGTCTTTTTGACAAGCTGAAGGGCAGGGCAGGAATTTGGGGGAGGGGGGAGGGAAGGAGGGGGGGAAGGAGGGCGGGGGAGGGGGAACATTTTCCAGCGAGGAGGAAATTCGTACAGTGGATCCGATATTTATTGTCGAGGAACTGAACGATTGTAAGAACGTTCCAACCGATGCTTACAGACACTTGTTGACTATATTGAAAAGATTCTCATGCATCTGCGTCACTTTTAAGTGTACTGCAGCAATCAATAAAAGTTACTTGGCCTGCCGTAATAATGTGTAGCTTTACTCGACCTTCCGCGTTTGCCAGTCCGAGCTGAAACCTCTTCGGACACCTTAAAATGTTTCAGTCATGTAATCTCGTCAAGGGCAGCGAATGGTAGATAAGGCAGCTACTGTCATCAATAAGCGACATTATGAAAATTATTACTGAGACTAACAACTGCATGAAGCGTTGCAGGTTACGTCATGTATTCAAGATTAAGATAAAACATCGATACGTATACATCTCATATTGGCGCTCCTGGAGCTATTGACTCGTTCCGTTTATACAATTCGTTAAAAAAATGTAATCCTTATTCTGAAGGTTGTGGTATTGCCCAGAAAAAAAACTACACAGTAAATATTGGCTCTGAGATGAATATCTTATGAATTATGAGCACTTGTTCACTTTCACTGCTGTGTAACACATCTCTGGCACTACTATTTCTTTCCTATTACATATGACTTACAGAACCCAGTAAACGAATGAGAACACATTATTGTCTCACTGTGAAACAGCAGAGCTTCTAATGTGATCTACTTGCTTTTACATGCAACCTACACTTGTGAGTCAGCCATAAAGAGGCTGCTTAATAAGGTGTCCGTTCATAGTAATACAAGCATCTTCCCGAAGTCTTAGGGAAACACGCGCTATCAGAAAAACTTCGGCTGGATACGCTGGCAGATATAGAGGGCGTGTTTCTGTAGTGTTTATGCATTATTAACGGGGATAACATACAACAAAATTTCAAGTGTACCAACATCCAAAAACCCATGGGATTAAGATTGCGTGGAAAACAAGCTGGCCAGCATACTGGATCTCCCCGACCATTCCAATGCCCTTTAAATATCGTTGGAGAAAATGGGCTGGTTCTCAGTCATATGTGACCTCCATCTCCAGCTGTTGTTGGAATGCTACCTAGCAGGACAGGCATGCTGTATCCGTGGACAATAGCCGAGAAATGTGTCCTCATTTGTTTATTTTTCTCTGTATTTCGTTCGTATTAGCAAAGAATTTGCAGTGGAAGAGATGTGTTTCACAGTAGAGAAGAGAAACAAATGTTCATCGCTCTTAAGGTTTACTGAACATTTTTTTTGGTCATGTTTTGGTCCATATTACCACCTCCCAAAATATGGGATACTTTTTCTAACACCTTTTACATGTCGTTAGACATACTACGAGAACCGAAAAGAAAACTGAGTATAATACTGGGAAAGACTAAGGATGATTGTAGAAAGAATATTAGAAATGAACAGGAAGGTGCATATTTGTTTTATCGACTGGGAAATGTCTTTCCATAGAATCAACTAGAATATACTGTTGAGAATTTTTAAAAGATGTTGATATTAACTGGACAGATAGAAGGTTAATAAAGAATATGTATACATGGGAACAACTGACACTGTAGGGAATGAGGAGGTGGAAGAGATGAGCACTGGAAAGCGTGTAAGGCACGGATGCTCGCTGCCACCAAAGCTATTCAACATCTATGGGGAAGAACTGCTAAGTAAGGGCATAGAGGATGCAAGACGCCTTGTAACTGGATGAGAAGGGATAAAGGCTGTAATAGATGTGGATGGTTAAGCAGTGCAGGAGGAATCAGAAGCGGGGCTACAGAATATGTTGAAGAGTATAGCATGAAAAGGCAAGGAGTGTAGAATAAAGATAAATATAGGAAAGACAAAAGTTAACCCGCTAGGATAGCCGAGAGCGCTAACGCGCTGCTTCATGGACTCGGGTAGGCGCGACGGCCCAGGATCGAATCTGCCCGCCGGATTGACAATGAGGGCCGGTGTGCCAGCCAGCCTGGATGTGGTTTTTAGGCGGTTTTCCACATCCCGCTAGGTGAATACCGGGCTGGTCCCCACGTTCCGCCTTAGTTACACGTGTGCCAGACATTTGAAACACGTCCGCACTATTTCACGATTTACAGTTTACGCAGACAGTTGGAGTGCACTGATTTCATCCTGGGGGTTATGGGGTGAGGCGGCAGGAAGGGCATCTGGCCATGCCTAACACTAGCATTGCCAAATCCGTTGTAACCACGCCGACCATGCGATTGCTGTGGGACTATGGCGTAAGCGAAAGAAAGAAAGAAAAGAAAGACAAAAGTTATGAGAATAAGCAGGAAGGTAGCTCCAGCTAACATATTCTCAGATGAAAAACGGGTAGAATAGGTAAAATTATTTCTGTACTTGTGAAGTTTAATGACTTGGAATGGAAGCTGTACAGAAGAAATAAGGAGGAGGATATCTGTTGGAGTCGGAGCACATGAAAAGCTGCAGCAGTTACTCACATCTAGAAAAATTCCAATGGAACTGATGAAAATATTTGCTAAATGTTGAATGGAGTGTAGGACTATACAGCAATGAATCATGGACAGTTAAAAAGTGACAAGAAAGATATTTAGAAAGTTTTGAAAAGTTGCTGTGGAGAAGAATGTGTAAGGTGAAGTGGACTGGAAGAGTTAAGAATGAACAAGTGATGAGGAAAATATGGGTAGAAAGAAGATTACTGGAAGTGATCAGAAACAGGAAAAAATCTTGGCTGGGACATATACTGCATAGGAATTTTCTGCAACAAATAGTTATAGAGAGAAGAGGGGAAAGAATGAGAGGAAGAGATAGAAAGGGAACTGGGAAATATGAATGATGTTAGAAGAGGGCAAAGATGTAAACCGCTGAAGGAAGATCCTCAGAACAGGGCACGATGGAAAGTGTCTCCAGTTGAAACCTGTTAAAAGTTCAACTTCACTGGGGCTTGTAAGCAACCTTTTACCATGACTCGTCTGCAATAGGGGTTCGGTTTGGCACAGTTGCATTCGCGCCCTATATTGATAAATAGCCAGCCTAAGTACAGCAGTGAATGAATTCAAGTATGTGTTTAAATCACGATCGTCCACAAGTGATTTACACCGACAACAGTTTAGAATGAAAACGTTTTTATTTTACTAACTCACATCCACAAAATAAACTGATGGCCACGTGATACTATGTCGGCGGCTCTTAGCCGCACTGACCTTACCACACCAACGGACCACGATCAAAAAACCACGACCTTTGTCCCTATCCTCTGTCCTGTGTCCGGTCACGTGACACTACCTTAGCCAAATATATTATTTCTAAACATGGCCATCATGCATTTACAATGTTACAATATTAAAATATGTAAAACTAAATACCTTATATTAGACAATCAACAGATTATTTACCTATTTAAGGGCACTCCACTTTTTGGCAGTTTCACCCCTCTTCTTTTGTTTAATCACGCCTTTGCCTAAAAGGTGTGGCATACAAAGTACTCATTTTGCTCTACATATATCGAAAACTGAACAGTACCTTCACAATAAAAGACAATAATTTATTATGCAGAGGTTCTCAAACATCGTTACAACTTAATTTTTTATATAAAACATGTTCTTTAATGTCCAAATATTATCCCTGCTACTATGCTTTAAATTTGAATTTTGAACTATTTTGAAGAGCTCTTATGTTTATGGAGTACTTCCATTTCAGTGATCAGATACCCAGCAAACTCAATGATTAGCAAGACAAGCACACCTTACATTATTAACATATGTACCAAGTTATGCACTGAGACATAGGCAATTATGTAACTAAGTAATTCAATGTGAAACTGTTATATGCTGCCTCCTCTCTTTATCAAGAAGGTGACTCCATAAATATATTGACCTGTGCTTGCTACACTCCAACTGTTCTTCCACAGTAAACATTACCACATACAGCAAAATAGTTATACTATTACAGTATCCCTTGTAACCTCACAGACACCAAAGGAGGAGAAGCCACTGATACAAAGCTTCGCAGGCAGTTGAAGGGTGCACAGCCGCCACAGTTGCCTCCCATTCCTTGTATAGCAGGATATCTGCTAGAGTAGGAAAATATCTAGTGGCTTTATAGAGAGAAGAGGAAAAAGAATGAGAGGAAGAGACAGAAAGAGAATTCGCTTTCCGCGCCCGGGTTCCCGGGTTCGATTCCCGGCGGGGTCAGGGATTTTCTCTGCCTCGTGATGACTGGGTGTTGTGTGATGTCCTTAGGTTAGTTAGGTTTAATTAGTTCTAAGTTCTAGGGGACTGATGACCATAGATGTTAAGTCCCATAGTGCTCAGAGCCATTTGAGCCAGAAAGAGATCTGGGAATGGTTACTGACGTTAGAAGAGGGCTAAGATGTGAACCGCTGACGGAAGATACGCAGAACAGGACACGATGGAAAGTCTCCAGTTGAAACCTGTTAGGACACCAAAGAAGGTGAATTCACAGGGTGACCTTCGTTAGCTTTGACATGCCAGTGGCTTTGTACAGTGGACCTCCACAGTAGTTGCTTAGCAGTTCCGAAGCAATGTAAATATTTTCTCGCCAGCGGAGCGGGTAACGGAAGTGCACTTGCAGTTTGTGAGGCTTTTCCGTGTTGAGCCTGTCACCTGCAGCCCCGAGATGCGTCCGTCGATAGGGCGACGTCTCACTCCGGCGCTAATGGCGTCCCCCCCTAAGTGGCTGGCCGCCGGGTCAGGCGCCAGCCGAGCCCCACACCCCGCAGCCGCGGTGACAAATTGGGCCAGCGGGGTACCGCCGTCCTAACGACCCGACCAAAAAGAATTTAATGGAAGCCGGCCGCACCGGCGCACCGACCATCCCCGCTGCTGCGTGTTTTGTATACGAGTTAATTGAGGGGAGGCCTTTCGCCTTTAATGCGCGTTTTAAAAGCAAAATTCTTTTCTTGTGGCGGTGGTGGGCCGGCCCGGGCGGCGTCGCGAGTGCCGTAGGCAGAGCAGCGCTACGGGGCGGAGGCCGAGATTTATAGAGGCGCCGGGCGCCGGGCGGCGTCTGCGTCCGCGTTATCGGGGGCGGCGCTGCGCGGCATTCCTCGGCCTGAGAACTCCGGCGCTGGCTCTCGTCATGTCGCCTCGCCTAGTCCCGCGTGGGAACACGGGTGCCGCCCCGTCTAGGTGCACCTGTCGCTCACTCGCGTCGTAGCAGCCCCTCGAGTGCAGCACGTAAGGTAAACACTGTGTCCGGCTCGGTGGTAATCTACATCTGTACTCTACAAGCCTTTCGCTCCCTACATTTTACCCCAACCACTTTCAGAATTTGAGCCGGCCGGAGTGGCCGAGCGGTTTGAGGCGCTACAGTCTGGAACCGCGCGACCGCTTCGGTCGCAGGCACAAGTCCTGCCTCGGGCATCGATGTGTGTGATGTCCTTAGGTTATTTAGGTTTCAGTAGTTCTAAGTTCTAGGGGACTGATGACCTCAGAAGTTAAGTCCCATTGTGCTCAGAGCCATTTGAACCATTTTCAGAATTTGAAAGAGAGTATTTCAGTCAACATCGTCAAAAGCTTTCTCTAAGTCTACAAATGCTAGAAATGTAGGTTTGCCTTTCCTTAATCTATTTTCTAAGATAAGTCGTAGGTTCAGTATTGCCTCACGTGTTCCAACATTTCTACGGAATCCAAACTGATCTTCCCCGAGGTCGGCTTCTGCCAGTTTTTCCATTCGTCTGTAAAGAATTCGTGTTAGTATTTTCCATCTGTGGCTTATTAAACTGATAGTTCGGTGATTTTCACATCTGTGAACACCTGCTTTCTTTGAGATTGGGATTATTATATTCTTCTTGAAGTCTGAGGATATTTCGCCTGTCTCATACATCTTGCTCACTAGATGGTAGAGTTTTGTTAGGCCTGGCTCTCCCAAGGCTGTCAGTAGCTCTAATGGAATATTATCTACTCCTGGGGCCTTGCTTCGACTAACGTCCTTCAGTGCTCTGTCAAACTCTTCGCGCAATATCATATCTCCCATTTCATATTTATCTACATACATCATACAGGGAGCGAAAGGATATTTACAATTTGTACAGAAACCAGATGGCAGTTATAAGAGTTGAGGGGCATGAAAGGGAAGCAATGTTTGGGAAAGGAGTGAGACAGGGTTGTAGCCTATCCCCGATGTTATTCCATCTGTATACTGAGCAAGCAGTAAAGGAAACAAAAGAAAAATTCGGAGTAGGAATTAAAATCCATGGAGAAGAAATTAAAACTTTGTGGTTCGCCGATGACATTGTAATTCTGTCAGAGACAGCAAAGGACCTGGAAGAGCAGTTGAACGGAATGGACAGTGTCTTGAAAAGAGGATATAAGATGAACTTAAACAAAAGCAAAACGGGCATAATGGAATGTAGTCGAATTAAGTCGGGTGATACTGAGGGTATTACATTAGGAAATGAAACACTTAAAGTAGTAAATGAGTTTTGCAATTTGGGGAGCAAAATAACTGATGATGGTCGAAGTAGAGAGGATATAAAATGTAGACTGGCAATGGCAAGGAAAGCGTTTCTGAAGAAGAGAAATTTGTTAACATCGAGTATAGATTTAAGTGTCAGGAAGCCATGTATGGAAGTGAAACATGGACGGTAAATAGTTTGGACAAGAAGAGAATAGAAGTTTTAGTGAAGATTAGCTGGGTAGATCACATAACTAATGAGGAGATATTGAATAGAATTGGGGAGAAGAGAAATTTGTGGCACAACTTGACTAGAAGAAGGGTTCGGTTGGTAGAACATATTCTGAGGCATCAAGGGATCACCAATTTAGTATTGGAGGGCAGCGCGGTGGGTAAAAATCGAAGAGGGATACCAAGAGATGAATACACTAAACAGATTCAGAAGGATGTAGGTTGCAGTAAGTACTGGGAGATGAAGAAGCTTGCACAGGATAGAGTAGCTTGGAGAGCTGCATCAAACCAGTCTCTGGACTGAAGACCACAACAACAACTCTAGAAGCCAGCTGACGGTGAGTGGCGTAGGGTACTTTTGGTACCAGTGATTTTGCCCGCCCTACCCCGCCTTTTCGATTCGCTTATGGCGCTTGGGAAGAACAATTGTTATTAAACCTCCTTTATAGCTCGAATTTCTCATTGTGATCTTTTCCCGTCGCATATGAGAGCTATTGGGTTGGTGCATGATTCCGTAGCGTTTCTCCAAACATTCTATAAAAACAATAGATTCACATAAGAGAGTCTTTAGTCATGAACGATACAGTCTCCTTTACTATTTACAACAGTCTACCAACGCTGGAGTACCTTTTCAATCCCCCGACTGTAGAAATTGCGTAGTATTGAGGCGAAGAACTCGTCGAGCCATATTCGGAGCGCATTTTCATCCGGAATGGTGGTTCCTTGAAGGTGTAACGTCCCCTTAGAAAAATTATAAATGACTGTCCTCGTAAGCTTCTATGTTATTTGATTTTCAAACAGCTGAGCAAAACTGAACGT